>NW_027210309.1:0-83641 GCF_027789765.1 Dendropsophus ebraccatus | reverse complement strand
TAAGCCGGTAAGCCCCGCCCCCATTCGCGGAAGCCCCGCCCCCGGCAACGACGCTATGCAATGCACTGCATGTTTCCATCTGTACCGGGATTAAGCCGTAAGCCCCGCCCCACCGCGGTAAGCCCCGCCCCCGGCACCGACGCTACGCAATGCACTGCAAGTTGCCGACTGTAACCGGGCTTCAGCCTGTAAGCCCGCCCCCATCGCGGTAAGCCCCGCCCCCGGCACCGACGCTACGCCATGCACTGCAAGTGCCGACTGTACCGGGCTTAAGCCGGTAAGCACGCCCCCATCGCGCGGGGCATGTTCAATAAAACAAATGGCGGTGCTATGCCATGAGAAGTAACAGCGGCGCCAGCGCAAAAGGTAACGAGTGTTGCGTCTGCTGAAGAGGTGGCAGTAAGCATTCATGTGTCAACTTACCAGGCTTAAGCCGGTAGCCCCGCCCCCAGCCAATGCACGTGGCCAATCATACAGGCTTAAGCCGTAGGCCCCGCCCCCAGCCAATGCACGTGGCCAATCATACCAGCTTAAGCGGTAAGCCAGCCCCCTGCGCCGACCCAATGCTATGTAATTCACTGCAATGCAATTTGGTTTTGCCCTAGTGGGAGTTGAACCCAGGCCCCCAGCGCTGCAAGGCTACTGTGTGCTAACCACTGAACCACCCGTGCTGCCTCTACTCCAGTGCAATTTAAAGGGGGGCATGTTTAAAAAACAAGTGGCGGTGCTATGTCATGAGAAGTACAGCCCCCTGCTCCCCCCCCAAGGAATGATGGGTTGCGTCTGCTGAAAAGGGACAGTAGCATTGATGTTGCCATAGTTGCAACTGTTAGCCTGGCATGACGCGTATAAGACCCCGCCCCATCCGTAAGCCCCGCACCCCCGGCACCGACGCTATGCAATGCACCATGGTTTCCATTCTGTACCTGGATAAGCCGGTAAGCCCCGCCCATCGCGTAAGCACCGCCCCCCGGCACCGACGCTATGCAATGCACTGCATGTTTCTATCTGTACGGGATTAAGCCGGTAAAGCCCCGCCCCATCGCGGTAGCCCCGCCCCCGGCACCGACGCTACGCAATGCACTGCAAGTTGCCGACTGTACCGGGCTTAAGCCGGTAAGCCCCGCCCCCATCGCGGTAAGCCCGCCCCCGGCACCGACGCTATGCAATGCACTGCATGTTTCCATCTGTACCGGGATTAAGCGGTAAAGCCCGCCCCATCGCGGTAAGCCCCGCCCCGGCACCGACGCTACGCAATGCACTGCAAGTTGCCGACTGTACGGGGCTTCAGCCGGTAAGCCCCGCCCCCATCGCGGTAAGCCCCGCCCCCGGCACCGACGCTACGCAATGCACTGCAACGTTGCCGACTGTACCGGGCTTAAGCGGTAAGCAACCCCCATCGCGGGGGGCATGTTCAATAAAACAAATGGCGGTGCTATGCCATGAGAAGTAACAGCGGCGCCAGCGCAAAAGGTAACGAAGTGGTTGCGTCTGCGAACGAGTGCAGTAAGCATTTCATGTTGTCAACTGTACCAGGCTTAAGCCGGTAGGCCCCGCCCAGCCAATGCACGTGGCCAATCATACCAGGCTTAAGATGGTTAGGCCGCCCCCAGCCAATGCACGTGGCCAATCATACCAGGCTAAGCCGGTAAGCCACGCCCCTGCGCCGACCCAAGCTATGTAATTCACTGCAATGCATTTGGTTTTTGCCCTTAGTGGAGTTGAACCCAGGCCCCCAGCGCTGCAAGGCACTGTGCTAACCACCGCGCCACCGTGCTGCCTCTACTCCAGTGCAATTTAAATGGGGGCAGTTTAAAAAAAAACAAGTGGCGGTGCTATGTCATGAGAAGTAGCAGCCGTCTTCAAGCGCCAAAGGAAGTGATGGGTGCGTTCGCCGAAAGGTGACGTAAAGCATTGCATGTTGCCATAGTTGCACACTGTACCTGGCATGACGCGGTAAGACCCGCCCCCCATCGCGGTAAAGCCCCGCCGCCCGGCCCCCGCATGTTAAAAACAAGTGGCGGTGCTATGCCATGAGAAGTAACAGCGCCCCAGCGCAAAGGAAATGAATTGTTGCGTCTGCTGAAGAGGTGGCAGTAAGCATTGCATGTGGCCAAACTGTACCGGGCTTAAGCCGGTAAGCCCCGCCCCCATCGCGGTAGCCCCCGCCCCCGGCACCGACGCTACGCATGCACTGTATGTTGCCGATGACCCGGCTTAAGCCGGTAAGCACCGCCCCCATCGCGGTAGCCCCGCCCCGGCCCGACGCTATGCAATGCATGCATGTTTTCTATCTGTACAGGGCTTAAGGCCGGTAAGCCCCCGCCCCATGCGGTAAGCCCGCCCCGGCAACCGACGCTATGCAATGCAAGCATGTTTCTATCTGTAACGGGATATTAGCCGGTAAGCCCCGCCCCATCGCGGTTAAGCCCCGCCCCCGGCACCGACGCTACGCAATGCACTGCAAGTTGCCGACTGTTACCGGGCTTCAGCCGGTAAGCCCCGCCCCCATCGCGTAAGCCCCGCCCCCGGCCACCGTGAGCTATGCAATGCACTGCATGTTTCCATCTGTACCGGGATTAAGCCGGTAAGCCCCGCCCCATCGCGGTAAGCCCCGCCCCCGGCACCGACGCTACGCAATGACTGCAAGTTTCCACTGTACCGGGATTCAGCCGGTAAGCCCCGCCCCCATCGCGGTAAGCCCCGCCCCCGGCACCGACGCTACGCAATGCACTGCAAGTGCCGACTGTACCGGGCTTCAGCCTGTAAGCCCCGCCCCCATCGCGGTAAGCCCCGCCCCCGGCACCGACGCTACGCAATGCACTGCAAGTTGCCGACTGTACCGGGCTTCAGCCTGTAAGCCCGCCCCCATCGCGGTAAGCCCGCCCCCGGCCACGACGCTACGCAATGCACTGTATGTTGCCGACTGTACCCGGCTTAAGCCGGTAAGCCCCCGCCCCATCGCGGTCAGCCCGCCCCCGGCACCGACGGCTATTGCCAATGCACTGCATGTTTCCTCTGTACCGGGATTAAGACGGTAAGCCCCGCCCATCGCGGTAAGCCCCGCCCCCGGCACCGACGCCTACCGCAATGCACGCAAGTTGCCGACTGTACCGGGCTTCAGCCTGTAAGCCCCGCCCCATCGCGGTAAGCCCCGCCCCCGGCACGACGCTATTCAATGCACTGCAAGTTGCCGACTGTACCGGGCTTAATCCGGTAGCCACGCCCCATCGCGGGGGGGGCATGTTCAATAAAACAAATGGCGGTGCTATGCCATGAGAAGTACAGCGGCGCCAGCGCCAAAAGGTAACGAAGTGTTGCGTCTGCTGAAGAGGTGGCAGTAAGCATTTCATGTTGTCAACTGTACCCAGGCTTAAGCCGGTAGGCCCCGCCCCAGCCAATGCACGTGGCCAAATCATACCAGGCTAAGCCGGTAGGCCCCGCCCCCAGCCAATGCACTGTGGCCAATCATACCAGGCTTAAGCCGGTAAGCCACGCCCCCTGCGCCGACCCAATGATGCTATGTAATCACTGCAATGCAATTTGGTTTTGCCCTTCAGGGGAGTTGGAACCCAGGCCCCAGCGCTGCAAGGCTACTGTGCTAACCACTGAACCACCGTGCTGCCCTCTACTCCAGGCAATTTAAATGGGTGCATGTTTAAAAAACAAGTGGCGCGTGCTATGTCATGAGAAGTAGCAGCGCTTCAGCGCCAAAGGAAGTGAGGGTTGAGTCTGCTGAAAAGGTGACAGTAAGCATTGCCATGTTGCCATAGTTGCACACTGTACCTGGCATGACGCGGTAAGCCCCCGCCCCATCGCGGTAAGCCCCGCCCCCGGCACCGACGCTATGCATTCACTGCATGTTTCCATCTGTACCGGGATTAAGCCGGTAAGCCCCGCCCCAATCGCGGTAAGCCCCCCCCCCGGCACCGACGCTATGCAATGCACTGCATGTTTCTATCTGTACCGGGATTAAGCCGGTAAGCCCCGCCCCATCGCGGTAAGCCCCGCCCCCGGCACCGACGCTACGCAATGCACTGCCAAGTTGCCGACTGTACCGGGCTTCAGCGGTAAGCCCCGCCCCCATCGCGGTAAGCCCCGCCCCCGGCACCGACGCTATGCAATGCCTGGCATGTTTCCATCTGTACCGGGATTAAGCCGGTAGCCCCGCCCCATCGCGGTAAGCCCCGCCCCCGGCACCGACGCTACGCAATGCACTGCAAGTTGCCGACTGTACCGGGCTTCAGCCGGTAAGCCCCGCCCCCATCGCGGTAAGCCCGCCCCCGGCACCGACGCTACGCAATGCACTGCAAGTTGCCGACTGTACCGGGCTTCAGCCTGTAAGCCCCGCCCCCATCGCGGTAAGCCCCGCCCCCGGCACCGACGCTACGCAATGCACTGCAAGTTGCCGACTGTACCGGGCTTCAGCCTGTAAGCCCCGCCCCCCCTCGCGGTAAGCCCCGCCCCCGGCACCGACGCTACGCAATGCACTGTATGTTGCCGACTGTACCCGGCTTAAGCCGGTAAGCCCCGCCCCCATCGCGGTAAGCCCCGCCCCCGGCACCGACGCTATGCAATGCACTGCATGTTTCCATCTGTACCGGGATTAAGCCGGTAAGCCCCGCCCCATCGCGGTAAGCCCCGCCCCCGGCACCGACGCTACGCAATGCACTGCAAGTTGCCGACTGTACCGGGCTTCAGCCTGTAAGCCCCGCCCCCATCGCGGTAAGCCCCGCCCCCGGCACCGACGCTACGCAATGCACTGCAAGTTGCCGACTGTACCCGGCTTAAGCCGGTAAGCCCCGCCCCCATCGCGGGGGGCATGTTCAATAAAACAAATGGCGGTGCTATGCCATGAGAAGTAACAGCGGCGCCAGCGCAAAAGGTAACGAAGTGTTGCGTCTGCTGAAGAGGTGGCAGTAAGCATTTCATGTTGTCAACTGTACCAGGCTTAAGCCGGTAGGCCCCGCCCCCAGCCAATGCACGTGGCCAATCATACCAGGCTTAAGCCGGTAGGCCCCGCCCCCAGCCAATGCACGTGGCCAATCATACCAGGCTTAAGCCGGTAAGCCACGCCCCCTGCGCCGACCCAATGCTATGTAATTCACTGCAATGCAATTTGGTTTTTGCCCTTAGTGGGAGTTGAACCCAGGCCCCCAATCGCTGCAAGGCTACTGTGCTAACCACTGAACACCGTGCTGCCTCTACTCCAGTGCAATTTAAATGGGGGCATGTTTAAAAAACAAGTGGCGGTGCTATGTCATTGAGAAGTAGCAGCCGCTTCAGCGCCAAAGGAAGTGATGGGTTGCGTCTGCTGAAAAGGTGACAGTAAGCATTGCATGTTGCCATAGTTGCACACTGTACCTGGCATGACGCGGTAAGCCCCGCCCCATCGCGGTAAGCCCCGCCCCCGGCACCGACGCTATGCAATGCACTGCATGTTTTCCATCTGTACCGGGATTAAGCCGGTAAGCCCGCCCCATCGCGGTAAGCCCCGCCCCCGGCACCGGACGCTATGCAATGCACTGCATGTTTCTATCTGTACCGGGATTAAGCCGGTAAGCCCCGCCCCATCGCGGTAAGCCCCGCCCCCGGCACCGACGCTACGCAATGCACTGCAAGTTGCCGACTGTACCGGGCTTCAGCCGGTAAGCCCCGCCCCCCCTCGCGGTAAGCCCCGCCCCCGGCACCGACGCTATGCAATGCACTGCATGTTTCCATCTGTACCGGGATTAAGCCGGTAAGCCCCGCCCCCATCGCGGTAAGCCCCGCCCCCGGCACCGACGCTACGCAATGCACTGCAAGTTGCCGACTGTACCGGGCTTCAGCCGGTAAGCCCCGCCCCCATCGCGGTAAGCCCCGCCCCCGGCACCGACGCTACGCAATGCACTGCAAGTTGCCGACTGTACCGGGCTTAAGCCGGTAAGCCACGCCCCATCGCGGGGGGCATGTTCAATAAAACAAATGGCGGTGCTATGCCATGAGAAGTAACAGCGGCGCCAGCGCAAAAGGTAACGAAGTGTTGCGTCTGCCTGAAGAGGTGGCAGTAAGCATTTCATGTTGTCAACTGTACCAGGCTTAAGGCGGTAGGGCCCCGCCCCCAGGCCAATGCACGTGGCCAATCATACCAGGCTTAAGCTGGTAGGCCCCGCCCCCAGCCAATGCACGTGGCCAATCATACCAGGCTTAAGCGGTAAGCCACGCCCCCTGCGCCGACCCAATGCTATGTAATTCACTGCAATGCAATTTGGTTTTTGCCCTTAGTGGGAGTTGAACCAGGCCCCCAGCGCTGGCAAGGCTACTGTGCCTAACCACTGAGCCACCGTGCTGCCTCTACTCCAGTGCAATTTAAATGGGGGCATGTTTAAAAAACAAGTGGCGGTGCTATGTCATGAGAAGTAGCAGCCGCTTCAGCGCCAAAGGAAGTGATGGGTTGCGTCTGCTGAAAAGGTGACAGTAAGCAATTGCATTTGCCATAGTTGCACACTGTACCTGGCATGACGCGGTAAGCCCCGCCCCATCGCGGTAAGCCCCGCCGCCCGGCCCCCGCATGTTTAAAAACAAGTGGCGGTGCTATGCATGAGAAGTAACAGCGGCCCCAGCGCCAAAGGAAATGAAGTGTTGCGTCTGCTGAAGAGGTGGCAGTAAGCATTGCATGTGGCCAACTGTACCGGGCTTAAGCCGGTAAGCCCCGCCCCCATCGCGGTCAGCCCCGCCCCCGGCACCGACGCTACGCAATGCACTGTATGTTGCCGACTGTACCCGGCTTAAGCCGGTAAGCCCCGCCCCCATCGCGGTAAGCCCCGCCCCCGGACCCGACGCTATGCAATGCACTGCATGTTTCTATCTGTACCGGGCTTAAGCCGGTAAGCCCCGCCCCATCGCGGTAAGCCCCCCCCCCCGGCACCGACGCTATGCAATGCACTGCATGTTTCTATCTGTACCGGGATTAAGCCGGTAAGCCCCGCCCCATCGAGGTAAGCCCCGCCCCCGGCACCGACGCTACGCAATGCACTGCAAGTTGCCGACTGTACCGGGCTTCAGCCGGTAAGCCCCGCCCCCATCGCGGTAAGCCCCGCCCCCGGCACCGACGCTATGCAATGCCACTGCATGTTTCCATCTGTACCGGGATTAAGCCGGTAAGCCCCGCCCCATCGCGGTAAGCCCCGCCCCCGGCACCGACGCTACGCAATGCACTGCAAGTTGCCGACTGTACCGGGCTTCAGCCGGTAAGCCCGCCCCCATCGCCCCCCCCGGTAAGCCCCGCCCCCGCACCGACGCTACGCAAGCACTGCAAGTTTGCCGACTGTACCGGGCTTCAGCCTGTAAGCCCCGCCCCCATCGCGGTAAGCCCCGCCCCCGGCACCGACGCTACGCAATGCACTGCAAGTGCCGACTGTACCGGGCTTCAGCCTGTAAGCCCCGCCCCCATCGCGGTAAGCCCGCCCCCGCACCGAGCTACGCAATGCACTGTATGTTGCCGACTGTACCCGGCTTAAGCGGTAAGCCCCGCCCCCATCGCGGTAAGCCCGCCCCCGGCACGACGCTATGCAATGCACTGCATGTTTCCATCTGTACCGGGATAAGCCGGTAAGCCCCGCCCCATCGCGGTAAGCCCCGCCCCCGGCACCGACGCTACGCAATGCACTGCAAGTTGCCGACTGTACCGGGCTTAAGCCGGTAAGCCCCGCCCCATCGCGGTAAGCCCCGCCCCCGGCACCGCGCTACGCAATGCACTGCAAGTTGCCGACTGTACCGGGCTTAAGCCGGTAAGCCACGCCCCCATCGCGGGGGCATGTTCAATAAAACAAATGGCGGTGCTATGCCATGAGAAGTAACAGCGGCGCCAGCGCAAAAGGTAACGAAGGTTGCGTCTGCTGAAGAGGTGCAGTAAGCATTTCATGTTGCAACTGTACAGGCTTAAGCCGGTAGGCCCGCCCCCAGCCAATGCACGTGGCATCATACCAGGCTTAAGCCGGTAGGCCGCCCCCAGCCAATGCACGTGGCCAATCATACCAGGCTTAAGCCGGTAAGCCACGCCCCTGCGCCGACCCAATGCTATGTAATTACTGCAATGCAATGGTTTTTTTTGCCCTTAGTGGGAGTTGAACCAGGCCCCCAGCGCTGCAAGGCTACTGTGCTAACCACTGACCCACCGTGCTGCCTCTACTCCAGTGCAATTTAAATGGGGGCATGTTTATGTTTAAAAAACATGTGGCGGTGCTATGTCATGAGACGTCGCAGCCGCTTCAGCGCCAAAGGAAGTGATGGGTTGCGTCTGCTGAAAAGGTGACAGTAAGCATTGCATTTGCCATAGTTGCACACTGTACCTGGCATGACGCGGTAAGCCCCGCCCCATCGCGGTAAGCCCCCGCCCCCGGCACCGACCGCTATGCAATGCCCTGCATGTTTCCATCTGTACCGGGATTAAGCCGGTAAAGCCCCGCCCCATCGCGGTAAGCCCCGCCCCCGGCACCGACGCTATGCAATGCACTGCATGTTCTAATCTGTACCGGGATTAAGCCGGTAAGCCCCGCCCCATCGCGGTAAGCCCCCGCCCCCGGCACCGACGCTACGCAATGCACTGCAAGTTGCCGACTGTACCGGGCTTCAGCCGGTAAGCCCCGCCCCATCGCGGTAAGCCCCGCCCCCGGCACCGACGCTATGCAATGCACTGCATGTTTCCATCTGTACCGGGATTAAGCCGGTAAGCCCCGCCCCATCGCGGTAAGCCCCGCCCCCGGCACCGACGCTACGCAATGCACTGCAAGTTGCCGACTGTACGGGCTTCAGCCGGTAAGCCCCAGCCCCCATCGCTGTAAGCCCCGCCCCCGGCACCGACGCTACGCAATGCACTGCAAGTTGCCGACTGTACCGGGCTTAAGCCGGTAAGCCACGCCCCATCGCGGGGGGCATGTTCAATAAAACAAATGGCGGTGCTATGCCATGAGAAGTAACAGCGGCGCCAGCGCAAAAGGTAACGAAGTGTTGCGTCTGCTGAAGAGGTGGCAGTAAGCATTTCATGTTGTCAACTGTACCAGGCTTAAGCCGGTAGGCCCGCCCCCAGCCAATGCACGTGGCCAATCATACCGGCTTAAGCTGGTAGGCCCCGCCCCCAGCCAATGCACGTGGCCAATCATACCAGGCTTAAGCCGGTAAGCACGCCCTGCGCCGACCCAATGCTATGTAAATTCACTGCAATGCAATTTGGTTTTTGCCCTTAGTGGGAGTTGAACCCAGGCCCCCAGCGCTGCCAAGGCTACTGTGCTAACCACTGAGCCACCGTGCTGCTCTACTCCAGTGCAATTTAAATGGGGGCATGTGTAAAAAACAAGGGCGGTGCTATGTCATGAGAAGTAGCAGCCGCTTCAGCGCCAAAGGAAGTGATGGGTTGCGTCTGCTGAAAAGGGTGACAGTAAGCATTGCATGTTGCCATAGTTGCACACTGTACCTGGCATGACGCGGTAAGCCCGCCCCCATCGCGGTAAGCCCCGCCGCCCGGCCCGCATGTTTAAAAAACAAGTGGCGGTGCTATGCATGAGAAGTAACAGCGGCCCCAGCGCCAAAGGAAATGAAGTGTTGCGTCTGCTGAAGAGGTGGCAGTAAGCATTGCATGTGGCCCACTGTACCGGGCTTAAGCCGGTAAGCCCCGCCCCATCGCGGTCAGCCCCGCCCCCGGCACCGACGCTACGCAATGCACTGTATGTGCCGACTGTACCGGCTTAAGCCGGTAAGCCCCGCCCCATCGCGGTAAGCCCCGCCCCCGGACCCGACGCTATGCAATGCACTGCATGTTTCTATCTGTACCGGGGCTTAAGCCGGTAAGCCCCGCCCCATCGCGGTAAGCCCCGCCCCCGGCACCGACGCTATGCAATGCACTGCATGTTTCCATCTGTACCGGGATTAAGCCGGTAAGCCCCGCCCCATCGCGGTAAGCCCCGCCCCCGGCACCGACGCTACGCAATGCACTGCAAGTTGCCGACTGTACCGGGCTTCAGCCGTTAAGCCCCGCCCCCATCGCGGTAAGCCCCGCCCCCGGCACCGACGCTATGCAATGCACTGCAGTTTCCATCTGTACCGGGATTAAGCCGGTAAGCCCCGCCCCATCGCGGTAAGCCCGCCCCGGCACCGACGCGACGCAATGCACTGCAAGTTGCCGACTGTACCGGCTTCAGCCGGTAAGCCCCGCCCCCATCGCGGTAAGCCCGCCCCCGGCACCGACGCTACGCAATGCACTGCAAGTTGCCGACTGTACCGGGCTTCAGCCTGTAAGCCCCGCCCCCATCGCGGTAAGCCCCGCCCCCGGCACCGACGCTACGCAATGCACTGCAAGGTCCGACTGTACCGGGCTTCAGCCTGTAAGCCCCGCCCCCATCGCGGTAAGCCCCGCCCCCGGCACCGACGCTACGCAATGCACTGTATGTTGCCGACTGTACCCGGCTTAAGCCGGTAAGCCCCGCCCCCATCGCGGTACGCCCCGCCCCCGGCACCGACGCTATGCAATGCACTGCATGTTTCCATCTGTACCGGGATTAAGCCGGTAAGCCCCGCCCCACCGCGGTAAGCCCGCCCCCGGCACCGACGCCACGCAATGCACTGCAAGTTGCCGACTGTACCGGGCTTCAGCCTGTAAGCCCCGCCCCCATCGCGGTAAGCCCCGCCCCCGGCACCGACGCTACGCAATGCACTGCAAGTTGCCGACTGTACCGGGCTAAAGCCGGTAAGCCACGCCCCCATCGCGGGGGGCATGTTCAATTAAAACAAATGGCGGTGCTATGCCATGAGAAGTAACAGCGGCGCCAGCGCAAAAGGTAACGAAGTGTTGCGTCTGCTGAAGAGGTGGCAGTAAGCATTTCATGTTGTCAACTGTACCAGGCTTAAGCCGGTAGGCCCCGCCCCAGCCAATGCACGTGGCCAATCATACCAGGCTTAAGCCGGTAGGGCCCCGCCCCCAGCCAATGCACGTGGCCAATCATACCAGGCTTAAGCCGGTAAGCCACGCCCCCTGCGCCGACCCAATGCTATGTAATTCACTGCAATGCAATTTGGTTTTTGCCCTTAGTGGGAGTTGAACCCAGGCCCCAGCGCTGCAAGGCTACTGTGCTAACCACTGAACCACCGTGCTGCCTCTACTCCAGTGCAATTTAAATGGGGGCATGTTTAAAAAAACAAGTGGCGGTGCTATGTCATGAGAAGTAGCAGCCGCTTCAGCGCCAAAGGAAGTGATGGGTTGCGTCTGCTGAAAAGGTGACAGTAAGCATTGCATGTTGCCATAGTTGCACACTGTACCTGGCATGACCCGGTAAGCCCCGCCCCCATCGCGGTAAGCCCCGCCCCCGGCACCGACGCTATGCAATGCACTGCATGTTTCCATCTGTACCGGGATTAAGCCGGTAAGCCCCGCCCCATCGCGGTAAGCCCCGCCCCCGGCACCGACGCTATGCAATGCACTGCATGTTTCTATCTGTACCGGGATTAAGCCGTTAAGCCCCGCCCCATCGCGGTAAGCCCCGCCCCCGGCACCGACGCTACGCAATGCACTGCAAGTTGCCGACTGTACCGGGCTTCAGCCGGTAAGCCCCCGCCCCCATCGCGGTAAGCCCCGCCCCCGGCACCGACGCTATGCAATGCACTGCATGTTTCCATCTGTACCGGGATTAAGCCGGTAAGCCCCGCCCCATCGCGGTAAGCCCCGCCCCCGGCACCGACGCTACGCAATGCACTGCAAGTTGCCGACTGTACCGGGCTTCAGCCGGTAAGCCCCGCCCCCATCGCGGTAAGCCCCGCCCCCGGCACCGACGCTACGCAATGCACTGCAAGTTGCCGACTGTACCGGGCTTAAGCCGGTAAGCCACGCCCCCATCGCGGGGGGCATGTTCAATAAAACAATGGCGGTGCTATGCCATGAGAAGTAACAGCGGCGCCAGCGCAAAGGTAACGAAGTGTTGCGTCTGCTGAAGAGGTGGCAGTAAGCATTTCATGTTGTCAACTGTACCAGGCTTAAGCCGGTAGGCCCCGCCCCCAGCCAATGCACGTGGCCAATCATACCAGGCTTAAGCTGGTAGGCCCCCGCCCCCAGCCAATGCACGTGGCCAATCATACCAGGCTTAAGCCGGTAAGCCACGCCCCCTGCGCCGACCCAATGCTATGTAATTCACTGCAATGCAATTTGGTTTTTGCCCTTAGTGGGAGTTGAACCCAGGCCCCCAGCGCTGCAAAGGCTACTGTGCTAACCACTGAGCCACCGTGCTGCCTCTACTCCAGTGCAATTTAAATGGGGGCATGTTTAAAAAACAAGTGGCGGTGCTATGTCATGAGAAGTAGCAGCCGCTTCAGCGCCAAAGGAAGTGATGGGTTGCGTCTGCTGAAAAGGTGACAGTAAGCATTGCATGTTGCCATAGTTGCACACTGTACCTGGCATGACGCGGTAAGCCCCGCCCCCATCGCGGTAAGCCCCGCCGCCCGGCCCCCGCATGTTTAAAAAACAAGTGGCGGTGCTATGCCATGAGAAGTAACAGCGGCCCCAGCGCCAAAGGAAATGAAGTGTTGCGTCTGCTGAAGAGGTGGCAGTAAGCATTGCATGTGGCCAACTGTACCGGGCTTAAGCCGGTAAGCCCCGCCCCCATCGCGGTCAGCCCCGCCCCCGGCACCGACGCTACGCAATGCACTGTATGTTGCCGACTGTACCGGCTTAAGCCGGTAAGCCCCGCCCCCATCGCGGTAAGCCCCGCCCCCGGACCCGACGCGATGCAATGCACGGCATGTTTCTAACTGTACCGGGCTTAAGCCGGTAAGCCCCGCCCCAACGCGGGAAGCCCCGCCCCCGGCACCGACGCTATGCAATGCACTGCATGTTTCTATCTGTACCGGGATTAAGCCGGTAAGCCCCGCCCCATCGCGGTAAGCCCCGCCCCCGGCACCGACGCTACGCAATGCACTGCAAGTTGCCGACTGTACCGGGCTTCAGCCGGTAAGCCCCGCCCCCAACGCGGTAAGCCCCGCCCCCCGGCACCGACGCTATGCAATGCACTGCATGTTTCCATCTGTACCGGGATTAAGCCGGTAAGCCCCGCCCCATCGCGGTAAGCCCCGCCCCCGGCACCGACGCTACGCAATGCACTGCAAGTTGCCGACTGTACCGGGCTTCAGCCGGTAAGCCCCGCCCCCATCGCGGTAAGCCCCGCCCCCGGCACCGACGCTACGCAATGCACTGCAAGTTGCCGACTGTACCGGGCTTCAGCCTGTAAGCCCCGCCCCCATCGCGGTAAGCCCCGCCCCCGGCACCGACGCTACGCAATGCACTGCAAGTTGCCGACTGTACCGGGCTTCAGCCTGTAAGCCCCGCCCCCATCGCGGTAAGCCCCGCCCCCGGCACCGACGCTACGCAATGCACTGTATGTTGCCGACTGTACCCGGCTTAAGCCGGTAAGCCCCGCCCCCATCGCGGTAAGCCCCGCCCCCGGCACCGACGCTATGCAATGCACTGCATGTTTCCATCTGTACCGGGATTAAGCCGGTAAGCCCCGCCCCCATCGCGGTAAGCCCCGCCCCCGGCACCGACGCTACGCAATGCACTGCAAGTTGCCGACTGTACCGGGCTTCAGCCTGTAAGCCCCGCCCCCATCGCGGTAAGCCCCGCCCCCGGCACCGACGCTACGCAATGCACTGCAAGTTGCCGACTGTACCGGGCTTAAGCCGGTAAGCCACGCCCCCATCGCGGGGGGCATGTTCAATAAAACAAATGGCGGTGCTATGCCATGAGAAGTAACAGCGGCGCCAGCGCAAAAGGTAACGAAGTGTTGCGTCTGCTGAAGAGGTGGCAGTAAGCATTTCATGTTGTCAACTGTACCAGGCTTAAGCCGGTAGGCCCGCCCCCAGCCAATGCACGTGGCCAATCATACCAGGCTTAAGCCGGTAGGCCCCGCCCCCAGCCAATGCACGTGGCCAATCATACCAGGCTTAAGCCGGTAAGCCACGCCCCCTGCGCCGACCCAATGCTATGTAATTCACTGCAATGCAATTTGGTTTTTGCCCTTAGTGGGAGTTGAACCCAGGCCCCCAGCGCTGCAAGGCTACTGTGCTAACCACTGAACCACCGTGCTGCCTCTACTCCAGTGCAATTTAAATGGGGGCATGTTTAAAAAACAAGTGGCGGTGCTATGTCATGAGAAGTAGCAGCCGCTTCAGCGCCAAAGGAAGTGATGGGTTGCGTCTGCTGAAAAGGTGACAGTAAGCATTGCATGTTGCCATAGTTGCACACTGTACCTGGCATGACGCGGTAAGCCCCGCCCCATCGCGGTAAGCCCCGCCCCCGGCACCGACGCTATGCAATGCACTGCATGTTTCCATCTGTACCGGGATTAAGCCGGTAAGCCCCGCCCCATCGCGGTAAGCCCCGCCCCGGCACCGACGCTATGCAATGCACTGCATGTTTCCATCTGTACCGGGATTAAGCCGGTAAGCCCCGCCCCATCGCGGTAAGCCCCGCCCCCGGCACCGACGCTACGCAATGCACTGCAAGTTGCCGACTGTACCGGGCTTCAGCCGGTAAGCCCCCGCCCCCATCGCGGTAAGCCCCGCCCCCGGCACCGACGCTATGCAATGCACTGCATGTTTCCATCTGTACCGGGATTAAGCCGGTAAGCCCCGCCCCATCGCGGTAAGCCCCGCCCCCGGCACCGACGCTACGCAATGCACTGCAAGTTGCCGACTGTACCGGGCTTCAGCCGGTAAGCCCCGCCCCCATCGCGGTAAGCCCCGCCCCCGGCACCGACGCTACGCAATGCACTGCAAGTTGCCGACTGTACCGGGCTTAAGCCGGTAAGCCACGCCCCCATCGCGGGGGCATGTTCAATAAAACAAATGGCGGTGCTATGCCATGAGAAGTAACAGCGGCGCCAGCGCAAAAGGTAACGAAGTGTTGCGTCTGCTGAAGAGGTGGCAGTAAGCATTTCATGTTGTCAACTGTACCAGGCTTAAGCCGGTAGGCCCCGCCCCCAGCCAATGCACGTGGCCAATCATACCAGGCTTAAGCTGGTAGGCCCCGCCCCCAGCCAATGCACGTGGCCAATCATACCAGGCTTAAGCCGGTAAGCCACGCCCCCTGCGCCGACCCAATGCTATGTAATTCACTGCAATGCAATTTGGTTTTTTGCCCTTAGTGGGAGTTGAACCCAGGCCCCCAGCGCTGCAAGGCTACTGTGCTAACCACTGAGCCACCGTGCTGCCTCTACTCCAGTGCAATTTAAATGGGGGCATGTTTAAAAAACAAGTGGCGGTGCTATGTCATGAGAAGTAGCAGCCGCTTCAGCGCCAAAGGAAGTGATGGGTTGCGTCTGCTGAAAAGGTGACAGTAAGCATTGCATGTTGCCATAGTTGCACACTGTACCTGGCATGACGCGGTAAGCCCCGCCCCCATCGCGGTAAGCCCCGCCGCCCGGCCCCCGCATGTTTAAAAAACAAGTGGCGGTGCTATGCATGAGAAGTAACAGCGGCCCCAGCGCCAAAGGAAATGAAGTGTTGCGTCTGCTGAAGAGGTGGCAGTAAGCATTGCATGTGGCCAACTGTACCGGGCTTAAGCCGGTAAGCCCCGCCCCCATCGCGGTCAGCCCCGCCCCCGGCACCGACGCTACGCAATGCACTGTATGTTGCCGACTGTACCCGGCTTAAGCCGGTAAGCCCCGCCCCCATCGCGGTAAGCCCCCCCCCCGGACCCGACGCAATGCAATGCACTGCATGTTTCTATCTGTACCGGGCTTAAGCCGGTAAGCCCCGCCCCATCGCGGTAAGCCCCGCCCCCGGCACCGACGCTATGCAATGCACTGCATGTTTCTATCTGTACCGGGATTAAGCCGGTAAGCCCCGCCCCATCGCGGTAAGCCCCGCCCCCGGCACCGACGCTACGCAATGCACTGCAAGTTGCCGACTGTACCGGGCTTCAGCCGGTAAGCCCCGCCCCCATCGCGGTAAGCCCCGCCCCCGGCACCGACGCTATGCAATGCACTGCATGTTTCCATCTGTACCGGGATTAAGCCGGTAAGCCCCGCCCCATCGCGGTAAGCCCCGCCCCCGGCACCGACGCTACGCAATGCACTGCAAGTTGCCGACTGTACCGGGATTCAGCCGGTAAGCCCCGCCCCCATCGCGGTAAGCCCCGCCCCCGGCACCGACGCTACGCAATGCACTGCAAGTTGCCGACTGTACCGGGCTTCAGCCTGTAAGCCCCGCCCCCATCGCGGTAAGCCCCGCCCCCGGCACCGACGCTACGCAATGCACTGCAAGTTGCCGACTGTACCGGGCTTCAGCCTGTAAGCCCCGCCCCCATCGCGGTAAGCCCCGCCCCCGGCACCGACGCTACGCAATGCACTGTATGTTGCCGACTGTACCCGGCTTAAGCCGGTAGGCCCCGCCCCCATCGCGGTAAGCCCCGCCCCCGGCACCGACGCTATGCAATGCACTGCATGTTTCCATCTGTACCGGGATTAAGCTGGTAAGCCCCGCCCCATCGCGGTAAGCCCCGCCCCCGGCACCGACGCTACGCAATGCACTGCAAGTTGCCGACTGTACCGGGCTTCAGCCGGTAAGCCCCGCCCCCATCGCGGTAAGCCCCGCCCCCGGCACCGACGCTATGCAATGCACTGCAAGTTGCCGACTGTACCGGGCTTAAGCCGGTAAGCCACGCCCCCATCGCGGGGGGCATGTTCAATAAAACAAATGGCGGTGCTATGCCATGAGAAGTAACAGCGGCGCCAGCGCAAAAGGTAACGAAGTGTTGCGTCTGCTGAAGAGGTGGCAGTAAGCATTTCATGTTGTCTACTGTACCAGGCTTAAGCCGGTAGGCCCCGCCCCCAGCCAATGCACGTGGCCAATCATACCAGGCTTAAGCCGGTAGGCCCCTCCCCAGCCAATGCACGTGGCCAATCATACCAGGCTTAAGCCGGTAAGCCACGCCCCCTGCGCCGACCCAATGCTATGTAATTCACTGCAATGCAATTTGGTTTTTGCCCTTAGTGGGAGTTGAACCCAGGCCCCCAGCGCTGCAAGGCTACTGTGCTAACCACTGAACCACCGTGCTGCCTCTACTCCAGTGCAATTTAAATGGGGGCATGTTTAAAAAACAAGTGGCGGTGCTATGTCATGAGAAGTAGCAGCCGCTTCAGCGCCAAAGGAAGTGATGGGTTGCGTCTGCTGAAAGGTGACAGTAAGCATTGCATGTTGCCATAGTTGCACACTGTACCTGGCATGACGCGGTAAGCCCCGCCCCATCGCGGTAAGCCCCGCCCCCGGCACCGACGCTATGCAATGCACTGCATGTTTCCATCTGTACCGGGATTAAGCCGGTAAGCCCCGCCCCCATCGCGGTAAGCCCCGCCCCCGGCACCGACGCTATGCAATGCACTGCATGTTTCTATCTGTACCGGGATTAAGCCGGTAAGCCCCGCCCCATCGCGGTAAGCCCCGCCCCCGGCACCGACGCTACGCAATGCACTGCAAGTTGCCGACTGTACCGGGCTTCAGCCGGTAAGCCCCGCCCCCATCGCGGTAAGCCCCGCCCCCGGCACCGACGCTATGCAATGCACTGCATGTTTCCATCTGTACCGGGATTAAGCCGGTAAGCCCCGCCCCATCGCGGTAAGCCCCGCCCCCGGCACCGACGCTACGCAATGCACTGCAAGTTGCCGACTGTACCGGGCTTAAGCCGGTAAGCCCCGCCCCCATCGCGGTAAGCCCCGCCCCCGGCACCGACGCTACGCAATGCACTGCAAGTTGCCGACTGTACCGGGCTTCAGCCTGTAAGCCCCGCCCCCATCGCGGTAAGCCCCGCCCCCGGCACCGACGCGACGCAATGCACTGCAAGTTGCCGACTGTACCGGGCTTCAGCCTGTAAGCCCCGCCCCCATCGCGGTAAGCCCCGCCCCCGGCACCGACGCTACGCAATGCACTGTATGTTGCCGACTGTACCCGGCTTAAGCCGGTAAGCCCCGCCCCCATCGCGGTAAGCCCCGCCCCCGGCACCGACGCTATGCAATGCACTGCATGTTTCCATCTGTACCGGGATTAAGCCGGTAAGCCCCGCCCCATCGCGGTAAGCCCCGCCCCCGGCACCGACGCTACGCAATGCACTGCAAGTTGCCGACTGTACCGGGCTTCAGCCTGTAAGCCCCGCCCCCATCGCGGTAAGCCCCGCCCCCGGCACCGACGCTACGCAATGCACTGCAAGTTGCCGACTGTACCGGGCTTAAGCCGGTAAGCCACGCCCCCAACGCGGGGGGCATGTTCAATAAAACAAATGGCGGTGCTATGCCATGAGAAGTAACAGCGGCGCCAGCGCAAAAGGTAACGAAGTGTTGCGTCTGCTGAAGAGGTGGCAGTAAGCATTTCATGTTGTCAACTGTACCAGGCTTAAGCCGGTAGGCCCCGCCCCCAGCCAATGCACGTGGCCAATCATACCAGGCTTAAGCTGGTAGGCCCCGCCCCCAGCCAATGCACGTGGCCAATCATACCAGGCTTAAGCCGGTAAGCCACGCCCCCTGCGCCGACCCAATGCTATGTAATTCACTGCAATGCAATTTGGTTTTTGCCCTTAGTGGGAGTTGAACCCAGGCCCCCAGCGCTGCAAGGCTACTGTGCTAACCACTGAGCCACCGTGCTGCCTCTACTCCAGTGCAATTTAAATGGGGCATGTTTAAAAAACAAGTGGCGGTGCTATGTCATGAGAAGTAGCAGCCGCTTCAGCGCCAAAGGAAGTGATGGGTTGCGTCTGCTGAAAAGGTGACAGTAAGCATTGCATGTTGCCATAGTTGCACACTGTACCTGGCATGACGCGGTAAGCCCCGCCCCCATCGCGGTAAGCCCCGCCGCCCGGCCCCCGCATGTTTAAAAAACAAGTGGCGGTGCTATGCCATGAGAAGTAACAGCGGCCCCAGCGCCAAAGGAAATGAAGTGTTGCGTCTGCTGAAGAGGTGGCAGTAAGCATTGCATGTGGCCAACTGTACCGGGCTTAAGCCGGTAAGCCCCGCCCCCATCGCGGTCAGCCCCGCCCCCGGCACCGACGCTATGCAATGCACTGCATGTTTCCATCTGTACCGGGCTTAAGCCGGTAAGCCCCGCCCCATCGCGGTAAGCCCCGCCCCCGGCACCGACGCTATGCAATGCACTGCATGTTTCCATCTGTACCGGGATTAAGCCGGTAAGCCCCGCCCCATCGCGGTAAGCCCCGCCCCCGGCACCGACGCTACGCAATGCACTGCAAGTTGCCGACTGTACCGGGCTTCAGCCGGTAAGCCCCGCCCCCATCGCGGTAAGCCCCGCCCCCGGCACCGACGCTATGCAATGCACTGCAAGTTGCCGACTGTACCGGGCTTAAGCCGGTAAGCCACGCCCCCATCGCGGGGGGGGCATGTTCAATAAAACAAATGGCGGTGCTATGCCATGAGAAGTAACAGCGGCGCCAGCGCAAAAGGTAACGAAGCGTTGCGTCTGCTGAAGAGGTGGCAGTAAGCATTTCATGTTGTCAACTGTACCAGGCTTAAGCCGGTAGGCCCCGCCCCCAGCCAATGCACGTGGCCAATCATACCAGGCTTAAGCCGGTAGGCCCCGCCCCCAGCCAATGCACGTGGCCAATCATACCAGGCTTAAGCCGGTAAGCCACGCCCCCTGCGCCGACCCAATGCTATGTAATTCACTGCAATGCAATTTGGTTTTTGCCCTTAGTGGGAGTTGAACCCAGGCCCCCAGCGCTGCAAGGCTACTGTGCTAACCACTGAGCCACCGTGCTGCCTCTACTCCAGTGCAATTTAAATGGGGGCATGTTTAAAAAACAAGTGGCGGTGCTATGTCATGAGAAGTAGCAGCCGCTTCAGCGCCAAAGGAAGTGATGGGTTGCGTCTGCTGAAAAGGTGACAGTAAGCATTGCATGTTGCCATAGTTGCACACTGTACCTGGCATGACGCGGTAAGCCCCGCCCCATCGCGGTAAGCCCCGCCCCCGGCACCGACGCTATGCAATGCACTGCATGTTTCTATCTGTACCGGGATTAAGCCGGTAAGCCCCGCCCCATCGCGGTAAGCCCCGCCCCCGGCACCGACGCTACGCAATGCACTGCAAGTTGCCGACTGTACCGGGCTTCAGCCGGTAAGCCCCGCCCCCAGCGCGGTAAGCCCCGCCCCCGGCACCGACGCTATGCAATGCACTGCATGTTTCCATCTGTACCGGGATTAAGCCGGTAAGCCCCGCCCCATCGCGGTAAGCCCCGCCCCCGGCACCGACGCTACGCAATGCACTGCAAGTTGCCGACTGTACCGGGCTTCAGCCGGTAAGCCCCGCCCCATCGCGGTAAGCCCCGCCCCCGGCACCGACGCTACGCAATGCACTGCAAGTTGCCGACTGTACCGGGCTTAAGCCGGTAAGCCACGCCCCCATCGCGGGGGGCATGTTCAATAAAACAAATGGCGGTGCTATGCCATGAGAAGTAACAGCGGCGCCAGCGCAAAAGGTAACGAAGTGTTGCGTCTGCTGAAGAGGTGGCAGTAAGCATTTCATGTTGTCAACTGTACCAGGCTTAAGCCGGTAGGCCCCGCCCCCAGCCAATGCACGTGGCCAATCATACCAGGCTTAAGCCGGTAGGCCCCGCCCCCAGCCAATGCACGTGGCCAATCATACCAGGCTTAAGCCGGTAAGCCACGCCCCCCTGCGCCGACCCAATGCTATGTAATTCACTGCAATGCAATTTGGTTTTTGCCCTTAGTGGGAGTTGAACCCAGGCCCCCAGCGCTGCAAGGCTACTGTGCTAACCACTGAACCACCGTGCTGCCTCTACTCCAGTGCAATTTAAATGGGGGCATGTTTAAAAAACAAGTGGCGGTGCTATGTCATGAGAAGTAGCAGCCGCTTCAGCGCCAAAGGAAGTGATGGGTTGCGTCTGCTGAAAAGGTGACAGTAAGCATTGCATGTTGCCATAGTTGCACACTGTACCTGGCATGACGCGGTAAGCCCCGCCCCCATCGCGGTAAGCCCCGCCGCCCGGCCCCCGCATGTTTAAAAAACAAGTGGCGGTGCTATGCCATGAGAAGTAACAGCGGCCCCAGCGCCAAAGGAAATGAAGTGTTGCGTCTGCTGAAGAGGTGGCAGTAAGCATTGCATGTGGCCAACTGTACCGGGCTTAAGCCGGTAAGCCCCCGCCCCCATCGCGGTCAGCCCCGCCCCCGGCACCGACGCTACGCAATGCACTGTATGTTGCCGACTGTACCCGGCTTAAGCCGGTAAGCCCCGCCCCCATCGCGGTAAGCCCCGCCCCCGGACCCGACGCTATGCAATGCACTGCATGTTTCTATCTGTACCGGGCTTAAGCCGGTAAGCCCCGCCCCATCGCGGTAAGCCCCGCCCCCGGCACCGACGCTATGCAATGCACTGCATGTTTCTATCTGTACCGGGATTAAGCCGGTAAGCCCCGCCCCATCGCGGTAAGCCCCGCCCCCGGCACCGACGCTACGCAATGCACTGCAAGTTGCCGACTGTACCGGGCTTCAGCCGGTATGCCCCGCCCCATCGCGGTAAGCCCCGCCCCCGGCACCGACGCTATGCAATGCACTGCATGTTTCCATCTGTACCGGGATTAAGCCGGTAAGCCCCGCCCCATCGCGGTAAGCCCCGCCCCCGGCACCGACGCTACGCAATGCACTGCAAGTTGCCGACTGTACCGGGCTTCAGCCGGTAAGCCCCGCCCCCATCGCGGTAAGCCCCGCCCCCGGCACCGACGCTATGCAATGCACTGCAAGTTGCCGACTGTACCGGGCTTAAGCCGGTAAGCCACGCCCCCATCGCGGGGGGGCATGTTCAATAAAACAAATGGCGGTGCTATGCCATGAGAAGTAACAGCGGCGCCAGCGCAAAAGGTAACGAAGCGTTGCGTCTGCTGAAGAGGTGGCAGTAAGCATTTCATGTTGTCAACTGTACCAGGCTTAAGCCGGTAGGCCCCGCCCCCAGCCAATGCACGTGGCCAATCATACCAGGCTTAAGCCGGTAGGCCCCGCCCCCAGCCAATGCACGTGGCCAATCATACCAGGCTTAAGCCGGTAAGCCACGCCCCCTGCGCCGACCCAATGCTATGTAATTCACTGCAATGCAATTTGGTTTTTGCCCTTAGTGGGAGTTGAACCCAGGCCCCCAGCGCTGCAAGGCTACTGTGCTAACCACTGAGCCACCGTGCTGCCTCTACTCCAGTGCAATTTAAATGGGGGCATGTTTAAAAAACAAGTGGCGGTGCTATGTCATGAGAAGTAGCAGCCGCTTCAGCGCCAAAGGAAGTGATGGGTTGCGTCTGCTGAAAAGGTGACAGTAAGCATTGCATGTTGCCATAGTTGCACACTGTACCTGGCATGACGCGGTAAGCCCCGCCCCATCGCGGTAAGCCCCGCCCCCGGCACCGACGCTATGCAATGCACTGCATGTTTCTATCTGTACCGGGATTAAGCCGGTAAGCCCCGCCCCATCGCGGTAAGCCCCGCCCCCGGCACCGACGCTACGCAATGCACTGCAAGTTGCCGACTGTACCGGGCTTCAGCCGGTAAGCCCCGCCCCCATCGCGGTAAGCCCCGCCCCCGGCACCGACGCTATGCAATGCACTGCATGTTTCCATCTGTACCGGGATTAAGCCGGTAAGCCCCGCCCCATCGCGGTAAGCCCCGCCCCCGGCACCGACGCTACGCAATGCACTGCAAGTTGCCGACTGTACCGGGCTTCAGCCGGTAAGCCCCGCCCCCATCGCGGTAAGCCCCGCCCCCGGCACCGACGCTACGCAATGCACTGCAAGTTGCCGACTGTACCGGGCTTAAGCCGGTAAGCCACGCCCCCATCGCGGGGGGCATGTTCAATAAAACAAATGGCGGTGCTATGCCATGAGAAGTAACAGCGGCGCCAGCGCAAAAGGTAACGAAGTGTTGCGTCTGCTGAAGAGGTGGCAGTAAGCATTTCATGTTGTCAACTGTACCAGGCTTAAGCCGGTAGGCCCCGCCCCCAGCCAATGCACGTGGCCAATCATACCAGGCTTAAGCTGGTAGGCCCCGCCCCCAGCCAATGCACGTGGCCAATCATACCAGGCTTAAGCCGGTAAGCCACGCCCCCTGCGCCGACCCAATGCTATGTAATTCACTGCAATGCAATTTGGTTTTTGCCCTTAGTGGGAGTTGAACCCAGGCCCCCAGCGCTGCAAGGCTACTGTGCTAACCACTGAGCCACCGTGCTGCCTCTACTCCAGTGCAATTTAAATGGGGGCATGTTTAAAAAACAAGTGGCGGTGCTATGTCATGAGAAGTAGCAGCCGCTTCAGCGCCAAAGGAAGTGATGGGTTGCGTCTGCTGAAAAGGTGACAGTAAGCATTGCATGTTGCCATAGTTGCACACTGTACCTGGCATGACGCGGTAAGCCCCGCCCCCATCGCGGTAAGCCCCGCCGCCCGGCCCCCGCATGTTTAAAAAACAAGTGGCGGTGCTATGCCATGAGAAGTAACAGCGGCCCCAGCGCCAAAGGAAATGAAGTGTTGCGTCTGCTGAAGAGGTGGCAGTAAGCATTGCATGTGGCCAACTGTACCGGGCTTAAGCCGGTAAGCCCCCCCCCCCATCGCGGTAAGCCCCCCCCCCGGCACCGACGCTACGCAATGCACTGTATGTTGCCGACTGTACCCGGCTTAAGCCGGTAAGCCCCGCCCCCATCGCGGTAAGCCCCGCCCCCGGACCCGACGCGATGCAATGCACTGCATGTTTCTATCTGTACCGGGCTTAAGCCGGTAAGCCCCGCCCCATCGCGGTAAGCCCCGCCCCCGGCACCGACGCTATGCAATGCACTGCATGTTTCTATCTGTACCGGGATTAAGCCGGTAAGCCCCGCCCCATCGCGGTAAGCCCCGCCCCCGGCACCGACGCTACGCAATGCACTGCAAGTTGCCGACTGTACCGGGCTTCAGCCGGTAAGCCCCGCCCCCCATCGCGGTAAGCCCCGCCCCCGGCACCGACGCTATGCAATGCACTGCATGTTTCCATCTGTACCGGGATTAAGCCGGTAAGCCCCGCCCCATCGCGGTAAGCCCCGCCCCCGGCACCGACGCTACGCAATGCACTGCAAGTTGCCGACTGTACCGGGCTTCAGCCTGTAAGCCCCGCCCCCATCGCGGTAAGCCCCGCCCCCCGGCACCGACGCTACGCAATGCACTGCAAGTTGCCGACTGTACCGGGCTTAAGCCGGTAAGCCACGCCCCCATCGCGGGGGGCATGTTCAATAAAACAAATGGCGGTGCTATGCCATGAGAAGTAACAGCGGCGCCAGCGCAAAAGGTAACGAAGTGTTGCGTCTGCTGAAGAGGTGGCAGTAAGCATTTCATGTTGTCAACTGTACCAGGCTTAAGCCGGTAGGCCCCGCCCCCAGCCAATGCACGTGGCCAATCATACCAGGCTTAAGCTGGTAGGCCCCGCCCCCAGCCAATGCACGTGGCCAATCATACCAGGCTTAAGCCGGTAAGCCACGCCCCCTGCGCCGACCCAATGCTATGTAATTCACTGCAATGCAATTTGGTTTTTGCCCTTAGTGGGAGTTGAACCCAGGCCCCCAGCGCTGCAAGGCTACTGTGCTAACCACTGAGCCACCGTGCTGCCTCTACTCCAGTGCAATTTAAATGGGGGCATGTTTAAAAAACAAGTGGCGGTGCTATGTCATGAGAAGTAGCAGCCGCTTCAGCGCCAAAGGAAGTGATGGGTTGCGTCTGCTGAAAAGGTGACAGTAAGCATTGCATGTTGCCATAGTTGCACACTGTACCTGGCATGACGCGGTAAGCCCCGCCCCCATCGCGGTAAGCCCCGCCGCCCGGCCCCCGCATGTTTAAAAAACAAGTGGCGGTGCTATGCCATGAGAAGTAACAGCGGCCCCAGCGCCAAAGGAAATGAAGGGTTGCGTCTGCTGAAGAGGTGGCAGTAAGCATTGCATGTGGCCAACTGTACCGGGCTTAAGCCGGTAAGCCCCGCCCCCATCGCGGTCAGCCCCGCCCCCGGCACCGACGCTACGCAATGCACTGCATGTTTCTATCTGTACCGGGCTTAAGCCGGTAAGCCCCGCCCCATCGCGGTAAGCCCCGCCCCCGGCACCGACGCTATGCAATGCACTGCATGTTTCCATCTGTACCGGGATTAAGCCGGTAAGCCCCCGCCCCATCGCGGTAAGCCCCGCCCCCGGCACCGACGCTACGCAATGCACTGCAAGTTGCCGACTGTACCGGGCTTCAGCCGGTAAGCCCCGCCCCCATCGCGGTAAGCCCCGCCCCCGGCACCGACGCTATGCAATGCACTGCAAGTTGCCGACTGTACCGGGCTTAAGCCGGTAAGCCACGCCCCCATCGCGGGGGGGGCATGTTCAATAAAACAAATGGCGGTGCTATGCCATGAGAAGTAACAGCGGCGCCAGCGCAAAAGGTAACGAAGCGTTGCGTCTGCTGAAGAGGTGGCAGTAAGCATTTCATGTTGTCAACTGTACCAGGCTTAAGCCGGTAGGCCCCGCCCCCAGCCAATGCACGTGGCCAATCATACCAGGCTTAAGCCGGTAGGCCCCGCCCCCAGCCAATGCACGTGGCCAATCATACCAGGCTTAAGCCGGTAAGCCACGCCCCCTGCGCCGACCCAATGCTATGTAATTCACTGCAATGCAATTTGGTTTTTGCCCTTAGTGGGAGTTGAACCCAGGCCCCCAGCGCTGCAAGGCTACTGTGCTAACCACTGAGCCACCGTGCTGCCTCTACTCCAGTGCAATTTAAATGGGGGCATGTTTAAAAAACAAGTGGCGGTGCTATGTCATGAGAAGTAGCAGCCGCTTCAGCGCCAAAGGAAGTGATGGGTTGCGTCTGCTGAAAAGGTGACAGTAAGCATTGCATGTTGCCATAGTTGCACACTGTACCTGGCATGACGCGGTAAGCCCCGCCCCATCGCGGTAAGCCCCGCCCCCGGCACCGACGCTATGCAATGCACTGCATGTTTCTATCTGTACCGGGATTAAGCCGGTAAGCCCCGCCCCATCGCGGTAAGCCCCGCCCCCGGCACCGACGCTACGCAATGCACTGCAAGTTGCCGACTGTACCGGGCTTCAGCCGGTAAGCCCCGCCCCCATCGCGGTAAGCCCCGCCCCCGGCACCGACGCTATGCAATGCACTGCATGTTTCCATCTGTACCGGGATTAAGCCGGTAAGCCCCGCCCCATCGCGGTAAGCCCCGCCCCCGGCACCGACGCTACGCAATGCACTGCAAGTTGCCGACTGTACCGGGCTTCAGCCGGTAAGCCCCGCCCCCATCGCGGTAAGCCCCGCCCCCGGCACCGACGCTACGCAATGCACTGCAAGTTGCCGACTGTACCGGGCTTAAGCCGGTAAGCCACGCCCCCATCGCGGGGGGCATGTTCAATAAAACAAATGGCGGTGCTATGCCATGAGAAGTAACAGCGGCGCCAGCGCAAAAGGTAACGAAGTGTTGCGTCTGCTGAAGAGGTGGCAGTAAGCATTTCATGTTGTCAACTGTACCAGGCTTAAGCCGGTAGGCCCCGCCCCCAGCCAATGCACGTGGCCAATCATACCAGGCTTAAGCTGGTAGGCCCCGCCCCCAGCCAATGCACGTGGCCAATCATACCAGGCTTAAGCCGGTAAGCCACGCCCCCTGCGCCGACCCAATGCTATGTAATTCACTGCAATGCAATTTGGTTTTTGCCCTTAGTGGGAGTTGAACCCAGGCCCCCAGCGCTGCAAGGCTACTGTGCTAACCACTGAGCCACCGTGCTGCCTCTACTCCAGTGCAATTTAAATGGGGGCATGTTTAAAAAACAAGTGGCGGTGCTATGTCATGAGAAGTAGCAGCCGCTTCAGCGCCAAAGGAAGTGATGGGTTGCGTCTGCTGAAAAGGTGACAGTAAGCATTGCATGTTGCCATAGTTGCACACTGTACCTGGCATGACGCGGTAAGCCCCGCCCCCATCGCGGTAAGCCCCGCCGCCCGGCCCCCGCATGTTTAAAAAACAAGTGGCGGTGCTATGCCATGAGAAGTAACAGCGGCCCCAGCGCCAAAGGAAATGAAGTGTTGCGTCTGCTGAAGAGGTGGCAGTAAGCATTGCATGTTGCCAACTGTACCGGGCTTATGCCGGTAAGCCCCGCCCCCATCGCGGTCAGCCCGCCCCCGGCACCGACGCTACGCAATGCACTGTATGTTGCCGACTGTACCCGGCTTAAGCCGGTAAGCCCCGCCCCCATCCCGGTAAGCCCCGCCCCCGGCACCGACGCTATGCAATGCACTGCATGTTTCTATCTGTACCGGGATTAAGCCGGTAAGCCCCGCCCCATCGCGGTAAGCCCCGCCCCCGGCACCGACGCTATGCAATGCACTGCATGTTTCTATCTGTACCGGGATTAAGCCGGTAAGCCCCGCCCCATCGCGGTAAGCCCCGCCCCCGGCACCGACGCTACGCAATGCACTGCAAGTTGCCGACTGTACCGGGCTTCAGCCGGTAAGCCCCGCCCCATCGCGGTAAGCCCCGCCCCCGGCCCCGACGCTATGCAATGCACTGCATGTTTCCATCTGTACCGGGATTAAGCCGGTAAGCCCCGCCCCATCGCGGTAAGCCCCGCCCCCGGCACCGACGCTACGCAATGCACTGCAAGTTGCCGACTGTACCGGGCTTCAGCCGGTAAGCCCCGCCCCCATCGCGGTAAGCCCCGCCCCCGGCACCGACGCTATGCAATGCACTGCAAGTTGCCGACTGTACCGGGCTTAAGCCGGTAAGCCACGCCCCCATCGCGGGGGGGGCATGTTCAATAAAACAAATGGCGGTGCTATGCCATGAGAAGTAACAGCGGCGCCAGCGCAAAAGGTAACGAAGCGTTGCGTCTGCTGAAGAGGTGGCAGTAAGCATTTCATGTTGTCAACTGTACCAGGCTTAAGCCGGTAGGCCCCGCCCCCAGCCAATGCACGTGGCCAATCATACCAGGCTTAAGCCGGTAGGCCCCGCCCCCAGCCAATGCACGTGGCCAATCATACCAGGCTTAAGCCGGTAAGCCACGCCCCCTGCGCCGACCCAATGCTATGTAATTCACTGCAATGCAATTTGGTTTTTGCCCTTAGTGGGAGTTGAACCCAGGCCCCCAGCGCTGCAAGGCTACTGTGCTAACCACTGAGCCACCGTGCTGCCTCTACTCCAGTGCAATTTAAATGGGGGCATGTTTAAAAAACAAGTGGCGGTGCTATGTCATGAGAAGTAGCAGCCGCTTCAGCGCCAAAGGAAGTGATGGGTTGCGTCTGCTGAAAAGGTGACAGTAAGCATTGCATGTTGCCATAGTTGCACACTGTACCTGGCATGACGCGGTAAGCCCCGCCCCATCGCGGTAAGCCCCGCCCCCGGCACCGACGCTATGCAATGCACTGCATGTTTCTATCTGTACCGGGATTAAGCCGGTAAGCCCCGCCCCATCGCGGTAAGCCCCGCCCCCGGCACCGACGCTACGCAATGCACTGCAAGTTGCCGACTGTACCGGGCTTCAGCCGGTAAGCCCCGCCCCCATCGCGGTAAGCCCCGCCCCCGGCACCGACGCTATGCAATGCACTGCATGTTTCCATCTGTACCGGGATTAAGCCGGTAAGCCCCGCCCCATCGCGGTAAGCCCCGCCCCCGGCACCGACGCTACGCAATGCACTGCAAGTTGCCGACTGTACCGGGCTTCAGCCGGTAAGCCCCGCCCCCATCGCGGTAAGCCCCGCCCCCGGCACCGACGCTACGCAATGCACTGCAAGTTGCCGACTGTACCGGGCTTAAGCCGGTAAGCCACGCCCCCATCGCGGGGGGCATGTTCAATAAAACAAATGGCGGTGCTATGCCATGAGAAGTAACAGCGGCGCCAGCGCAAAAGGTAACGAAGTGTTGCGTCTGCTGAAGAGGTGGCAGTAAGCATTTCATGTTGTCAACTGTACCAGGCTTAAGCCGGTAGGCCCCGCCCCCAGCCAATGCACGTGGCCAATCATACCAGGCTTAAGCTGGTAGGCCCCGCCCCCAGCCAATGCACGTGGCCAATCATACCAGGCTTAAGCCGGTAAGCCACGCCCCCTGCGCCGACCCAATGCTATGTAATTCACTGCAATGCAATTTGGTTTTTGCCCTTAGTGGGAGTTGAACCCAGGCCCCCAGCGCTGCAAGGCTACTGTGCTAACCACTGAGCCACCGTGCTGCCTCTACTCCAGTGCAATTTAAATGGGGGCATGTTTAAAAAACAAGTGGCGGTGCTATGTCATGAGAAGTAGCAGCCGCTTCAGCGCCAAAGGAAGTGATGGGTTGCGTCTGCTGAAAAGGTGACAGTAAGCATTGCATGTTGCCATAGTTGCACACTGTACCTGGCATGACGCGGTAAGCCCCGCCCCCATCGCGGTAAGCCCCGCCGCCCGGCCCCCGCATGTTTAAAAAACAAGTGGCGGTGCTATGCCATGAGAAGTAACAGCGGCCCCAGCGCCAAAGGAAATGAAGTGTTGCGTCTGCTGAAGAGGTGGCAGTAAGCATTGCATGTGGCCAACTGTACCGGGCTTAAGCCGGTAAGCCCCGCCCCCATCGCGGTCAGCCCCGCCCCCGGCACCGACGCTACGCAATGCACTGTATGTTTCCGACTGTACCCGGCTTAAGCCGGTAAGCCCCCCCCCCATCGCGGTAAGCCCCGCCCCCGGACCCGACGCTAAGCAATGCACTGCATGTTTCTATCTGTACCGGGCTTAAGCCGGTAAGCCCCGCCCCATCGCGGTAAGCCCCGCCCCCGGCACCGACGCTATGCAATGCACTGCATGTTTCTATCTGTACCGGGATTAAGCCGGTAAGCCCCGCCCCATCGCGGTAAGCCCCGCCCCCGGCACCGACGCTACGCAATGCACTGCAAGTTGCCGACTGTACCGGGCTTCAGCCGGTAAGCCCCGCCCCCATCGCGGTAAGCCCCGCCCCCGGCACCGACGCTATGCAATGCACTGCATGTTTCCATCTGTACCGGGATTAAGCCGGTAAGCCCCGCCCCATCGCGGTAAGCCCCGCCCCCGGCACCGACGCTACGCAATGCACTGCAAGTTTCCGACTGTACCGGGATTCAGCCGGTAAGCCCCGCCCCCATCGCGGTAAGCCCCGCCCCCGGCACCGACGCTACGCAATGCACTGCAAGTTGCCGACTGTACCGGGCTTCAGCCTGTAAGCCCCGCCCCCATCGCGGTAAGCCCCGCCCCCGGCACCGACGCTACGCAATGCACTGCAAGTTGCCGACTGTACCGGGCTTCAGCCTGTAAGCCCCGCCCCCATCGCGGTAAGCCCCGCCCCCGGCACCGACGCTACGCAATGCACTGTATGTTGCCGACTGTACCCGGCTTAAGCCGGTAAGCCCCGCCCCCATCGCGGTAAGCCCCGCCCCCGGCACCGACGCTATGCAATGCACTGCATGTTTCCATCTGTACCGGGATTAAGCCGGTAAGCCCCGCCCCATCGCGGTAAGCCCCGCCCCCGGCACCGACGCTACGCAATGCACTGCAAGTTGCCGACTGTACCGGGCTTCAGCCTGTAAGCCCCGCCCCCATCGCGGTAAGCCCCGCCCCCGGCACCGACGCTATGCAATGCACTGCAAGTTGCCGACTGTACCGGGCTTAAGCCGGTAAGCCACGCCCCCATCGCGGGGGGCATGTTCAATAAAACAAATGGCGGTGCTATGCCATGAGAAGTAACAGCGGCGCCAGCGCAAAAGGTAACGAAGTGTTGCGTCTGCTGAAGAGGTGGCAGTAAGCATTTCATGTTGTCAACTGTACCAGGCTTAAGCCGGTAGGCCCCGCCCCCAGCCAATGCACGTGGCCAATCATACCAGGCTTAAGCCGGTAGGCCCCGCCCCCAGCCAATGCACGTGGCCAATCATACCAGGCTTAAGCCGGTAAGCCACGCCCCCTGCGCCGACCCAATGCTATGTAATTCACTGCAATGCAATTTGGTTTTTGCCCTTAGTGGGAGTTGAACCCAGGCCCCCAGCGCTGCAAGGCTACTGTGCTAACCACTGAACCACCGTGCTGCCTCTACTCCAGTGCAATTTAAATGGGGGCATGTTTAAAAAACAAGTGGCGGTGCTATGTCATGAGAAGTAGCAGCCGCTTCAGCGCCAAAGGAAGTGATGGGTTGCGTCTGCTGAAAAGGTGACAGTAAGCATTGCATGTTGCCATAGTTGCACACTGTACCTGGCATGACGCGGTAAGCCCCGCCCCATCGCGGTAAGCCCCGCCCCCGGCACCGACGCTATGCAATGCACTGCATGTTTCCATCTGTACCGGGATTAAGCCGGTAAGCCCCGCCCCATCGCGGTAAGCCCCGCCCCCGGCACCGACGCTATGCAATGCACTGCATGTTTCTATCTGTACCGGGATTAAGCCGGTAAGCCCCGCCCCATCGCGGTAAGCCCCGCCCCCGGCACCGACGCTACGCAATGCACTGCAAGTTGCCGACTGTACCGGGCTTCAGCCGGTAAGCCCCGCCCCCATCGCGGTAAGCCCCGCCCCCGGCACCGACGCTATGCAATGCACTGCATGTTTCCATCTGTACCGGGATTAAGCCGGTAAGCCCCGCCCCATCGCGGTAAGCCCCGCCCCCGGCACCGACGCTACGCAATGCACTGCAAGTTGCCGACTGTACCGGGCTTCAGCCGGTAAGCCCCGCCCCCATCGCGGTAAGCCCCGCCCCCGGCCCCGACGCTACGCAATGCACGGCAAGTTGCCGACTGTACCGGGCTTCAGCCTGTAAGCCCCGCCCCCATCGCGGTAAGCCCCGCCCCCGGCACCGACGCTACGCAATGCACTGCAAGTTGCCGACTGTACCGGGCTTCAGCCTGTAAGCCCCGCCCCCATCGCGGTAAGCCCCGCCCCCGGCACCGACGCTACGCAATGCACTGTATGTTGCCGACTGTACCCGGCTTAAGCCGGTAAGCCCCGCCCCCATCGCGGTAAGCCCCGCCCCCGGCACCGACGCTATGCAATGCACTGCATGTTTCCATCTGTACCGGGCTTAAGCCGGTAAGCCCCGCCCCATCGCGGTAAGCCCCGCCCCCGGCACCGACGCTACGCAATGCACTGCAAGTTGCCGACTGTACCGGGCTTCAGCCTGTAAGCCCCGCCCCCATCGCGGTAAGCCCCGCCCCCGGCACCGACGCTACGCAATGCACTGCAAGTTGCCGACTGTACCGGGCTTAAGCCGGTAAGCCACGCCCCCATCGCGGGGGGCATGTTCAATAAAACAAATGGCGGTGCTATGCCATGAGAAGTAACAGCGGCGCCAGCGCAAAAGGTAACGAAGTGTTGCGTCTGCTGAAGAGGTGGCAGTAAGCATTTCATGTTGTCAACTGTACCAGGCTTAAGCCGGTAGGCCCCGCCCCCAGCCAATGCACGTGGCCAATCATACCAGGCTTAAGCCGGTAAGCCACGCCCCCTGCGCCGACCCAATGCTATGTAATTCACTGCAATGCAATTTGGTTTTTGCCCTTAGTGGGAGTTGAACCCAGGCCCCCAGCGCTGCAAGGCTACTGTGCTAACCACTGAGCCACCGTGCTGCCTCTACTCCAGTGCAATTTAAATGGGGGCATGTTTAAAAAACAAGTGGCGGTGCTATGTCATGAGAAGTAGCAGCCGCTTCAGCGCCAAAGGAAGTGATGGGTTGCGTCTGCTGAAAAGGTGACAGTAAGCATTGCATGTTGCCATAGTTGCACACTGTACCTGGCATGACGCGGTAAGCCCCGCCCCATCGCGGTAAGCCCCGCCCCCGGCACCGACGCTATGCAATGCACTGCATGTTTCTATCTGTACCGGGATTAAGCCGGTAAGCCCCGCCCCATCGCGGTAAGCCCCGCCCCCGGCACCGACGCTACGCAATGCACTGCAAGTTGCCGACTGTACCGGGCTTCAGCCGGTAAGCCCCGCCCCCATCGCGGTAAGCCCCGCCCCCGGCACCGACGCTATGCAATGCACTGCATGTTTCCATCTGTACCGGGATTAAGCCGGTAAGCCCCGCCCCATCGCGGTAAGCCCCGCCCCCGGCACCGACGCGACGCAATGCACTGCAAGTTGCCGACTGTACCGGGCTTCAGCCGGTAAGCCCCGCCCCCATCGCGGTAAGCCCCGCCCCCGGCACCGACGCTACGCAATGCACTGCAAGTTGCCGACTGTACCGGGCTTAAGCCGGTAAGCCACGCCCCCATCGCGGGGGGCATGTTCAATAAAACAAATGGCGGTGCTATGCCATGAGAAGTAACAGCGGCGCCAGCGCAAAAGGTAACGAAGTGTTGCGTCTGCTGAAGAGGTGGCAGTAAGCATTTCATGTTGTCAACTGTACCAGGCTTAAGCCGGTAGGCCCCGCCCCCAGCCAATGCACGTGGCCAATCATACCAGGCTTAAGCTGGTAGGCCCCGCCCCCAGCCAATGCACGTGGCCAATCATACCAGGCTTAAGCCGGTAAGCCACGCCCCCTGCGCCGACCCAATGCTATGTAATTCACTGCAATGCAATTTGGTTTTTGCCCTTAGTGGGAGTTGAACCCAGGCCCCCAGCGCTGCAAGGCTACTGTGCTAACCACTGAGCCACCGTGCTGCCTCTACTCCAGTGCAATTTAAATGGGGGCATGTTTAAAAAACAAGTGGCGGTGCTATGTCATGAGAAGTAGCAGCCGCTTCAGCGCCAAAGGAAGTGATGGGTTGCGTCTGCTGAAAAGGTGACAGTAAGCATTGCATGTTGCCATAGTTGCACACTGTACCTGGCATGACGCGGTAAGCCCCGCCCCCATCGCGGTAAGCCCCGCCGCCCGGCCCCCGCATGTTTAAAAAACAAGTGGCGGTGCTATGCCATGAGAAGTAACAGCGGCCCCAGCGCCAAAGGAAATGAAGTGTTGCGTCTGCTGAAGAGGTGGCAGTAAGCATTGCATGTGGCCAACTGTACCGGGCTTAAGCCGGTAAGCCCCGCCCCCATCGCGGTCAGCCCCGCCCCCGGCACCGACGCTACGCAATGCACTGTATGTTGCCGACTGTACCCGGCTTAAGCCGGTAAGCCCCGCCCCCATCGCGGTAAGCCCCGCCCCCGGACCCGACGCTATGCAATGCACTGCAGGTTTCTATCTGTACCGGGCTTAAGCCGGTAAGCCCCGCCCCATCGCGGTAAGCCCCGCCCCCGGCACCGACGCTATGCAATGCACTGCATGTTTCTATCTGTACCGGGATTAAGCCGGTAAGCCCCGCCCCATCGCGGTAAGCCCCGCCCCCGGCACCGACGCTACGCAATGCACTGCAAGTTGCCGACTGTACCGGGCTTCAGCCGGTAAGCCCCGCCCCATCGCGGTAAGCCCCGCCCCCGGCACCGACGCTATGCAATGCACTGCATGTTTCCATCTGTACCGGGATTAAGCCGGTAAGCCCCGCCCCATCGCGGTAAGCCCCGCCCCCGGCACCGACGCTACGCAATGCACTGCAAGTTGCCGACTGTACCGGGCTTCAGCCGGTAAGCCCCGCCCCCATCGCGGTAAGCCCCGCCCCCGGCACCGACGCTATGCAATGCACTGCAAGTTGCCGACTGTACCGGGCTTAAGCCGGTAAGCCACGCCCCCATCGCGGGGGGGGCATGTTCAATAAAACAAATGGCGGTGCTATGCCATGAGAAGTAACAGCGGCGCCAGCGCAAAAGGTAACGAAGCGTTGCGTCTGCTGAAGAGGTGGCAGTAAGCATTTCATGTTGTCAACTGTACCAGGCTTAAGCCGGTAGGCCCCGCCCCCAGCCAATGCACGTGGCCAATCATACCAGGCTTAAGCCGGTAGGCCCCGCCCCCAGCCAATGCACGTGGCCAATCATACCAGGCTTAAGCCGGTAAGCCACGCCCCCTGCGCCGACCCAATGCTATGTAATTCACTGCAATGCAATTTGGTTTTTGCCCTTAGTGGGAGTTGAACCCAGGCCCCCAGCGCTGCAAGGCTACTGTGCTAACCACTGAGCCACCGTGCTGCCTCTACTCCAGTGCAATTTAAATGGGGGCATGTTTAAAAAACAAGTGGCGGTGCTATGTCATGAGAAGTAGCAGCCGCTTCAGCGCCAAAGGAAGTGATGGGTTGCGTCTGCTGAAAAGGTGACAGTAAGCATTGCATGTTGCCATAGTTGCACACTGTACCTGGCATGACGCGGTAAGCCCCGCCCCATCGCGGTAAGCCCCGCCCCCGGCACCGACGCTATGCAATGCACTGCATGTTTCTATCTGTACCGGGATTAAGCCGGTAAGCCCCGCCCCATCGCGGTAAGCCCCGCCCCCGGCACCGACGCTACGCAATGCACTGCAAGTTGCCGACTGTACCGGGCTTCAGCCGGTAAGCCCCGCCCCCATCGCGGTAAGCCCCCCCCCCGGCACCGACGCTATGCAATGCACTGCATGTTTCCATCTGTACCGGGATTAAGCCGGTAAGCCCCGCCCCATCGCGGTAAGCCCCGCCCCCGGCACCGACGCTACGCAATGCACTGCAAGTTGCCGACTGTACCGGGCTTCAGCCGGTAAGCCCCGCCCCCATCGCGGTAAGCCCCGCCCCCGGCACCGACGCTACGCAATGCACTGCAAGTTGCCGACTGTACCGGGCTTAAGCCGGTAAGCCACGCCCCCATCGCGGGGGGCATGTTCAATAAAACAAATGGCGGTGCTATGCCATGAGAAGTAACAGCGGCGCCAGCGCAAAAGGTAACGAAGTGTTGCGTCTGCTGAAGAGGTGGCAGTAAGCATTTCATGTTGTCAACTGTACCAGGCTTAAGCCGGTAGGCCCCGCCCCCAGCCAATGCACGTGGCCAATCATACCAGGCTTAAGCTGGTAGGCCCCGCCCCCAGCCAATGCACGTGGCCAATCATACCAGGCTTAAGCCGGTAAGCCACGCCCCCTGCGCCGACCCAATGCTATGTAATTCACTGCAATGCAATTTGGTTTTTGCCCTTAGTGGGAGTTGAACCCAGGCCCCCAGCGCTGCAAGGCTACTGTGCTAACCACTGAGCCACCGTGCTGCCTCTACTCCAGTGCAATTTAAATGGGGGCATGTTTAAAAAACAAGTGGCGGTGCTATGTCATGAGAAGTAGCAGCCGCTTCAGCGCCAAAGGAAGTGATGGGTTGCGTCTGCTGAAAAGGTGACAGTAAGCATTGCATGTTGCCATAGTTGCACACTGTACCTGGCATGACGCGGTAAGCCCCGCCCCCATCGCGGTAAGCCCCGCCGCCCGGCCCCCGCATGTTTAAAAAACAAGTGGCGGTGCTATGCCATGAGAAGTAACAGCGGCCCCAGCGCCAAAGGAAATGAAGTGTTGCGTCTGCTGAAGAGGTGGCAGTAAGCATTGCATGTGGCCAACTGTACCGGGCTTAAGCCGGTAAGCCCCGCCCCCATCGCGGTAAGCCCCGCCCCCGGCACCGACGCTACGCAATGCACTGGAAGTTGCCGACTGTACCCGGCTTAAGCCGGTAAGCCCCGCCCCCCTCGCGGTAAGCCCCGCCCCCGGACCCGACGCTATGCAATGCACTGCATGTTTCTATCTGTACCGGGCTTAAGCCGGTAAGCCCCGCCCCATCGCGGTAAGCCCCGCCCCCGGCACCGACGCTATGCAATGCACTGCATGTTTCTATCTGTACCGGGATTAAGCCGGTAAGCCCCGCCCCATCGCGGTAAGCCCCGCCCCCGGCACCGACGCTACGCAATGCACTGCAAGTTGCCGACTGTACCGGGCTTCAGCCGGTAAGCCCCGCCCCCATCGCGGTAAGCCCCGCCCCCGGCACCGACGCTATGCAATGCACTGCATGTTTCCATCTGTACCGGGATTAAGCCGGTAAGCCCCGCCCCATCGCGGTAAGCCCCGCCCCCGGCACCGACGCTACGCAATGCACTGCAAGTTGCCGACTGTACCGGGATTCAGCCGGTAAGCCCCGCCCCCATCGCGGTAAGCCCCGCCCCCGGCACCGACGCTACGCAATGCACTGCAAGTTGCCGACTGTACCGGGCTTCAGCCTGTAAGCCCCGCCCCCATCGCGGTAAGCCCCGCCCCCGGCACCGACGCTACGCAATGCACTGCAAGTTGCCGACTGTACCGGGCTTCAGCCTGTAAGCCCCGCCCCCATCGCGGTAAGCCCCGCCCCCGGCACCGACGCTACGCAATGCACTGTATGTTGCCGACTGTACCCGGCTTAAGCCGGTAAGCCCCGCCCCCATCGCGGTAAGCCCCGCCCCCGGCACCGACGCTATGCAATGCACTGCATGTTTCCATCTGTACCGGGATTAAGCCGGTAAGCCCCGCCCCCTCGCGGTAAGCCCCGCCCCCGGCACCGACGCTACGCAATGCACTGCAAGTTGCCGACTGTACCGGGCTTCAGCCTGTAAGCCCCGCCCCCATCGCGGTAAGCCCCGCCCCCGGCACCGACGCTATGCAATGCACTGCAAGTTGCCGACTGTACCGGGCTTAAGCCGGTAAGCCACGCCCCCATCGCGGGGGGCATGTTCAATAAAACAAATGGCGGTGCTATGCCATGAGAAGTAACAGCGGCGCCAGCGCAAAAGGTAACGAAGTGTTGCGTCTGCTGAAGAGGTGGCAGTAAGCATTTCATGTTGTCAACTGTACCAGGCTTAAGCCGGTAGGCCCCGCCCCCAGCCAATGCACGTGGCCAATCATACCAGGCTTAAGCCGGTAGGCCCCGCCCCCAGCCAATGCACGTGGCCAATCATACCAGGCTTAAGCCGGTAAGCCACGCCCCCTGCGCCGACCCAATGCTATGTAATTCACTGCAATGCAATTTGGTTTTTGCCCTTAGTGGGAGTTGAACCCAGGCCCCCAGCGCTGCAAGGCTACTGTGCTAACCACTGAACCACCGTGCTGCCTCTACTCCAGTGCAATTTAAATGGGGGCATGTTTAAAAAACAAGTGGCGGTGCTATGTCATGAGAAGTAGCAGCCGCTTCAGCGCCAAAGGAAGTGATGGGTTGCGTCTGCTGAAAAGGTGACAGTAAGCATTGCATGTTGCCATAGTTGCACACTGTACCTGGCATGACGCGGTAAGCCCCGCCCCATCGCGGTAAGCCCCGCCCCCGGCACCGACGCTATGCAATGCACTGCATGTTTCCATCTGTACCGGGATTAAGCCGGTAAGCCCCGCCCCATCGCGGTAAGCCCCGCCCCCGGCACCGACGCTATGCAATGCACTGCATGTTTCTATCTGTACCGGGATTAAGCCGGTAAGCCCCGCCCCATCGCGGTAAGCCCCGCCCCCGGCACCGACGCTACGCAATGCACTGCAAGTTGCCGACTGTTCCGGGCTTCAGCCGGTAAGCCCCGCCCCCATCGCGGTAAGCCCCGCCCCCGGCACCGACGCTATGCAATGCACTGCATGTTTCCATCTGTACCGGGATTAAGCCGGTAAGCCCCGCCCCATCGCGGTAAGCCCCGCCCCCGGCACCGACGCTACGCAATGCACTGCAAGTTGCCGACTGTACCGGGCTTCAGCCGGTAAGCCCCGCCCCCATCGCGGTAAGCCCCGCCCCCGGCACCGACGCTACGCAATGCACTGCAAGTTGCCGACTGTACCGGGCTTCAGCCTGTAAGCCCCGCCCCCATCGCGGTAAGCCCCGCCCCCGGCACCGACGCTACGCAATGCACTGCAAGTTGCCGACTGTACCGGGCTTCAGCCGGTAAGCCCCGCCCCCATCGCGGTAAGCCCCGCCCCCGGCACCGACGCTACGCAATGCACTGTATGTTGCCGACTGTACCCGGCTTAAGCCGGTAAGCCCCGCCCCCATCGCGGTAAGCCCCGCCCCCGGCACCGACGCTATGCAATGCACTGCATGTTTCCATCTGTACCGGGCTTAAGCCGGTAAGCCCCGCCCCATCGCGGTAAGCCCCGCCCCCGGCACCGACGCTACGCAATGCACTGCAAGTTGCCGACTGTACCGGGCTTCAGCCTGTAAGCCCCGCCCCCATCGCGGTAAGCCCCGCCCCCGGCACCGACGCTACGCAATGCACTGCAAGTTGCCGACTGTACCGGGCTTAAGCCGGTAAGCCACGCCCCCATCGCGGGGGGCATGTTCAATAAAACAAATGGCGGTGCTATGCCATGAGAAGTAACAGCGGCGCCAGCGCAAAAGGTAACGAAGTGTTGCGTCTGCTGAAGAGGTGGCAGTAAGCATTTCATGTTGTCAACTGTACCAGGCTTAAGCCGGTAGGCCCCGCCCCCAGCCAATGCACGTGGCCAATCATACCAGGCTTAAGCTGGTAGGCCCCGCCCCCAGCCAATGCACGTGGCCAATCATACCAGGCTTAAGCCGGTAAGCCACGCCCCCTGCGCCGACCCAATGCTATGTAATTCACTGCAATGCAATTTGGTTTTTGCCCTTAGTGGGAGTTGAACCCAGGCCCCCAGCGCTGCAAGGCTACTGTGCTAACCACTGAGCCACCGTGCTGCCTCTACTCCAGTGCAATTTAAATGGGGGCATGTTTAAAAAACAAGTGGCGGTGCTATGTCATGAGAAGTAGCAGCCGCTTCAGCGCCAAAGGAAGTGATGGGTTGCGTCTGCTGAAAAGGTGACAGTAAGCATTGCATGTTGCCATAGTTGCACACTGTACCTGGCATGACGCGGTAAGCCCCGCCCCCATCGCGGTAAGCCCCGCCGCCCGGCCCCCGCATGTTTAAAAAACAAGTGGCGGTGCTATGCCATGAGAAGTAACAGCGGCCCCAGCGCCAAAGGAAACGAAGTGTTGCGTCTGCTGAAGAGGTGGCAGTAAGCATTGCATGTGGCCAACTGTACCGGGCTTAAGCCGGTAAGCCCCGCCCCCATCGCGGTCAGCCCCGCCCCCGGCACCGACGCTATGCAATGCACTGCATGTTTCTATCTGTACCGGGCTTAAGCCGGTAAGCCCCGCCCCATCGCGGTAAGCCCCGCCCCCGGCACCGACGCTATGCAATGCACTGCATGTTTCCATCTGTACCGGGATTAAGCCGGTAAGCCCCGCCCCATCGCGGTAAGCCCCGCCCCCGGCACCGACGCTACGCAATGCACTGCAAGTTGCCGACTGTACCGGGCTTCAGCCGGTAAGCCCCGCCCCCATCGCGGTAAGCCCCGCCCCCGGCACCGACGCTATGCAATGCACTGCAAGTTGCCGACTGTACCGGGCTTAAGCCGGTAAGCCACGCCCCCATCGCGGGGGGGGCATGTTCAATAAAACAAATGGCGGTGCTATGCCATGAGAAGTAACAGCGGCGCCAGCGCAAAAGGTAACGAAGCGTTGCGTCTGCTGAAGAGGTGGCAGTAAGCATTTCATGTTGTCAACTGTACCAGGCTTAAGCCGGTAGGCCCCGCCCCCAGCCAATGCACGTGGCCAATCATACCAGGCTTAAGCCGGTAGGCCCCGCCCCCAGCCAATGCACGTGGCCAATCATACCAGGCTTAAGCCGGTAAGCCACGCCCCCTGCGCCGACCCAATGCTATGTAATTCACTGCAATGCAATTTGGTTTTTGCCCTTAGTGGGAGTTGAACCCAGGCCCCCAGCGCTGCAAGGCTACTGTGCTAACCACTGAGCCACCGTGCTGCCTCTACTCCAGTGCAATTTAAATGGGGGCATGTTTAAAAAACAAGTGGCGGTGCTATGTCATGAGAAGTAGCAGCCGCTTCAGCGCCAAAGGAAGTGATGGGTTGCGTCTGCTGAAAAGGTGACAGTAAGCATTGCATGTTGCCATAGTTGCACACTGTACCTGGCATGACGCGGTAAGCCCCGCCCCATCGCGGTAAGCCCCGCCCCCGGCACCGACGCTATGCAATGCACTGCATGTTTCCATCTGTACCGGGATTAAGCCGGTAAGCCCCGCCCCATCGCGGTAAGCCCCGCCCCCGGCACCGACGCTACGCAATGCACTGCAAGTTGCCGACTGTACCGGGCTTCAGCCGGTAAGCCCCGCCCCCATCGCGGTAAGCCCCGCCCCCGGCACCGACGCTATGCAATGCACTGCATGTTTCCATCTGTACCGGGATTAAGCCGGTAAGCCCCGCCCCATCGCGGTAAGACCCGCCCCCGGCACCGACGCTACGCAATGCACTGCAAGTTGCCGACTGTACCGGGCTTCAGCCGGTAAGCCCCGCCCCCATCGCGGTAAGCCCCGCCCCCGGCACCGACGCTACGCAATGCACTGCAAGTTGCCGACTGTACCGGGCTTAAGCCGGTAAGCCACGCCCCCATCGCGGGGGGCATGTTCAATAAAACAAATGGCGGTGCTATGCCATGAGAAGTAACAGCGGCGCCAGCGCAAAAGGTAACGAAGTGTTGCGTCTGCTGAAGAGGTGGCAGTAAGCATTTCATGTTGTCAACTGTACCAGGCTTAAGCCGGTAGGCCCCGCCCCCAGCCAATGCACGTGGCCAATCATACCAGGCTTAAGCTGGTAGGCCCCGCCCCCAGCCAATGCACGTGGCCAATCATACCAGGCTTAAGCCGGTAAGCCACGCCCCCTGCGCCGACCCAATGCTATGTAATTCACTGCAATGCAATTTGGTTTTTGCCCTTAGTGGGAGTTGAACCCAGGCCCCCAGCGCTGCAAGGCTACTGTGCTAACCACTGAGCCACCGTGCTGCCTCTACTCCAGTGCAATTTAAATGGGGGCATGTTTAAAAAACAAGTGGCGGTGCTATGTCATGAGAAGTAGCAGCCGCTTCAGCGCCAAAGGAAGTGATGGGTTGCGTCTGCTGAAAAGGTGACAGTAAGCATTGCATGTTGCCATAGTTGCACACTGTACCTGGCATGACGCGGTAAGCCACGCCCCCATCGCGGTAAGCCCCGCCGCCCGGCCCCCGCATGTTTAAAAAACAAGTGGCGGTGCTATGCCATGAGAAGTAACAGCGGCCCCAGCGCCAAAGGAAATGAAGTGTTGCGTCTGCTGAAGAGGTGGCAGTAAGCATTGCATGTGGCCAACTGTACCGGGCTTAAGCCGGTAAGCCCCGCCCCCATCGCGGTCAGCCCCGCCCCCGGCACCGACGCTACGCAATGCACTGTATGTTGCCGACTGTACCCGGCTTAAGCCGGTAAGCCCCGCCCCCATCGCGGTAAGCCCCGCCCCCGGACCCGACGCTATGCAATGCACTGCATGTTTCTATCTGTACCGGGCTTAAGCCGGTAAGCCCCGCCCCATCGCGGTAAGCCCCGCCCCCGGCACCGACGCTATGCAATGCACTGCATGTTTCCATCTGTACCGGGATTAAGCCGGTAAGCCCCGCCCCATCGCGGTAAGCCCCGCCCCCAGCACCGACGCTACGCAATGCACTGCAAGTTGCCGACTGTACCGGGCTTCAGCCGGTAAGCCCCGCCCCCATCGCGGTAAGCCCCGCCCCCGGCACCGACGCTATGCAATGCACTGCAAGTTGCCGACTGTACCGGGCTTAAGCCGGTAAGCCACGCCCCCATCGCGGGGGGGGCATGTTCAATAAAACAAATGGCGGTGCTATGCCATGAGAAGTAACAGCGGCGCCAGCGCAAAAGGTAACGAAGCGTTGCGTCTGCTGAAGAGGTGGCAGTAAGCATTTCATGTTGTCAACTGTACCAGGCTTAAGCCGGTAGGCCCCGCCCCCAGCCAATGCACGTGGCCAATCATACCAGGCTTAAGCCGGTAGGCCCCGCCCCCAGCCAATGCACGTGGCCAATCATACCAGGCTTAAGCCGGTAAGCCACGCCCCCTGCGCCGACCCAATGCTATGTAATTCACTGCAATGCAATTTGGTTTTTGCCCTTAGTGGGAGTTGAACCCAGGCCCCCAGCGCTGCAAGGCTACTGTGCTAACCACTGAGCCACCGTGCTGCCTCTACTCCAGTGCAATTTAAATGGGGGCATGTTTAAAAAACAAGTGGCGGTGCTATGTCATGAGAAGTAGCAGCCGCTTCAGCGCCAAAGGAAGTGATGGGTTGCGTCTGCTGAAAAGGTGACAGTAAGCATTGCATGTTGCCATAGTTGCACACTGTACCTGGCATGACGCGGTAAGCCCCGCCCCATCGCGGTAAGCCCCGCCCCCGGCACCGACGCTATGCAATGCACTGCATGTTTCCATCTGTACCGGGATTAAGCCGGTAAGCCCCGCCCCATCGCGGTAAGCCCCGCCCCCGGCACCGACGCTACGCAATGCACTGCAAGTTGCCGACTGTACCGGGCTTCAGCCGGTAAGCCCCGCCCCCATAGCGGTAAGCCCCGCCCCCGGCACCGACGCTATGCAATGCACTGCATGTTTCCATCTGTACCGGGATTAAGCCGGTAAGCCCCGCCCCATCGCGGTAAGCCCCGCCCCCGGCACCGACGCTACGCAATGCACTGCAAGTTGCCGACTGTACCGGGCTTCAGCCGGTAAGCCCCGCCCCCATCGCGGTAAGCCCCGCCCCCGGCACCGACGCGACGCAATGCACTGCAAGTTGCCGACTGTACCGGGCTTAAGCCGGTAAGCCACGCCCCCATCGCGGGGGGCATGTTCAATAAAACAAATGGCGGTGCTATGCCATGAGAAGTAACAGCGGCGCCAGCGCAAAAGGTAACGAAGTGTTGCGTCTGCTGAAGAGGTGGCAGTAAGCATTTCATGTTGTCAACTGTACCAGGCTTAAGCCGGTAGGCCCCGCCCCCAGCCAATGCACGTGGCCAATCATACCAGGCTTAAGCTGGTAGGCCCCGCCCCCAGCCAATGCACGTGGCCAATCATACCAGGCTTAAGCCGGTAAGCCACGCCCCCTGCGCCGACCCAATGCTATGTAATTCACTGCAATGCAATTTGGTTTTTGCCCTTAGTGGGAGTTGAACCCAGGCCCCCAGCGCTGCAAGGCTACTGTGCTAACCACTGAGCCACCGTGCTGCCTCTACTCCAGTGCAATTTAAATGGGGGCATGTTTAAAAAACAAGTGGCGGTGCTATGTCATGAGAAGTAGCAGCCGCTTCAGCGCCAAAGGAAGTGATGGGTTGCGTCTGCTGAAAAGGTGACAGTAAGCATTGCATGTTGCCATAGTTGCACACTGTACCTGGCATGACGCGGTAAGCCCCGCCCCCATCGCGGTAAGCCCCGCCGCCCGGCCCCCGCATGTTTAAAAAACAAGTGGCGGTGCTATGCCATGAGAAGTAACAGCGGCCCCAGCGCCAAAGGAAATGAAGTGTTGCGTCTGCTGAAGAGGTGGCAGTAAGCATTGCATGTGGCCAACTGTACCGGGCTTAAGCCGGTAAGCCCCGCCCCCATCGCGGTCAGCCCCGCCCCCGGCACCGACGCTACGCAATGCACTGTATGTTGCCGACTGTACCCGGCTTAAGCCGGTAAGCCCCGCCCCCATCGCGGTAAGCCCCGCCCCCGGACCCGACGCTATGCAATGCACTGCATGTTTCTATCTGTACCGGGCTTAAGCCGGTAAGCCCCGCCCCATCGCGGTAAGCCCCGCCCCCGGCACCGACGCTATGCAATGCACTGCATGTTTCCATCTGTACCGGGATTAAGCCGGTAAGCCCCGCCCCATCGCGGTAAGCCCCGCCCCCAGCACCGACGCTACGCAATGCACTGCAAGTTGCCGACTGTACCGGGCTTCAGCCGGTAAGCCCCGCCCCCATCGCGGTAAGCCCCGCCCCCGGCACCGACGCTATGCAATGCACTGCAAGTTGCCGACTGTACCGGGCTTAAGCCGGTAAGCCACGCCCCCATCGCGGGGGGGGCATGTTCAATAAAACAAATGGCGGTGCTATGCCATGAGAAGTAACAGCGGCGCCAGCGCAAAAGGTAACGAAGCGTTGCGTCTGCTGAAGAGGTGGCAGTAAGCATTTCATGTTGTCAACTGTACCAGGCTTAAGCCGGTAGGCCCCGCCCCCAGCCAATGCACGTGGCCAATCATACCAGGCTTAAGCCGGTAGGCCCCGCCCCCAGCCAATGCACGTGGCCAATCATACCAGGCTTAAGCCGGTAAGCCACGCCCCCTGCGCCGACCCAATGCTATGTAATTCACTGCAATGCAATTTGGTTTTTGCCCTTAGTGGGAGTTGAACCCAGGCCCCCAGCGCTGCAAGGCTACTGTGCTAACCACTGAGCCACCGTGCTGCCTCTACTTCAGTGCAATTTAAATGGGGGCATGTTTAAAAAACAAGTGGCGGTGCTATGTCATGAGAAGTAGCAGCCGCTTCAGCGCCAAAGGAAGTGATGGGTTGCGTCTGCTGAAAAGGTGACAGTAAGCATTGCATGTTGCCATAGTTGCACACTGTACCTGGCATGACGCGGTAAGCCCCGCCCCATCGCGGTAAGCCCCGCCCCCGGCACCGACGCTATGCAATGCACTGCATGTTTCCATCTGTACCGGGATTAAGCCGGTAAGCCCCGCCCCATCGCGGTAAGCCCCGCCCCCGGCACCGACGCTACGCAATGCACTGCAAGTTGCCGACTGTACCGGGCTTCAGCCGGTAAGCCCCGCCCCCATCGCGGTAAGCCCCGCCCCCGGCACCGACGCTATGCAATGCACTGCATGTTTCCATCTGTACCGGGATTAAGCCGGTAAGCCCCGCCCCATCGCGGTAAGCCCCGCCCCCGGCACCGACGCGACGCAATGCACTGCAAGTTGCCGACTGTACCGGGCTTCAGCCGGTAAGCCCCGCCCCCAACGCGGTACGCCCCGCCCCCGGCACCGACGCTACGCAATGCACTGCAAGTTGCCGACTGTACCGGGCTTAAGCCGGTAAGCCACGCCCCCATCGCGGGGGGCATGTTCAATAAAACAAATGGCGGTGCTATGCCATGAGAAGTAACAGCGGCGCCAGCGCAAAAGGTAACGAAGTGTTGCGTCTGCTGAAGAGGTGGCAGTAAGCATTTCATGTTGTCAACTGTACCAGGCTTAAGCCGGTAGGCCCCGCCCCCAGCCAATGCACGTGGCCAATCATACCAGGCTTAAGCTGGTAGGCCCCGCCCCCAGCCAATGCACGTGGCCAATCATACCAGGCTTAAGCCGGTAAGCCACGCCCCCTGCGCCGACCCAATGCTATGTAATTCACTGCAATGCAATTTGGTTTTTGCCCTTAGTGGGAGTTGAACCCAGGCCCCCAGCGCTGCAAGGCTACTGTGCTAACCACTGAGCCACCGTGCTGCCTCTACTCCAGTGCAATTTAAATGGGGGCATGTTTAAAAAACAAGTGGCGGTGCTATGTCATGAGAAGTAGCAGCCGCTTCAGCGCCAAAGGAAGTGATGGGTTGCGTCTGCTGAAAAGGTGACAGTAAGCATTGCATGTTGCCATAGTTGCACACTGTACCTGGCATGACGCGGTAAGCCCCGCCCCCATCGCGGTAAGCCCCGCCGCCCGGCCCCCGCATGTTTAAAAAACAAGTGGCGGTGCTATGCCATGAGAAGTAACAGCGGCCCCAGCGCCAAAGGAAATGAAGTGTTGCGTCTGCTGAAGAGGTGGCAGTAAGCATTGCATGTGGCCAACTGTACCGGGCTTAAGCCGGTAAGCCCCGCCCCCATCGCGGTCAGCCCCGCCCCCGGCACCGACGCTACGCAATGCACTGTATGTTGCCGACTGTACCCGGCTTAAGCCGGTAAGCCCCGCCCCCATCGCGGTAAGCCCCGCCCCCGGACCCGACGCTATGCAATGCACTGCATGTTTCTATCTGTACCGGGCTTAAGCCGGTAAGCCCCGCCCCATCGCGGTAAGCCCCGCCCCCGGCACCGACGCTATGCAATGCACTGCATGTTTCCATCTGTACCGGGATTAAGCCGGTAAGCCCCGCCCCATCGCGGTAAGCCCCGCCCCCAGCACCGACGCTACGCAATGCACTGCAAGTTGCCGACTGTACCGGGCTTCAGCCGGTAAGCCCCGCCCCCATCGCGGTAAGCCCCGCCCCCGGCACCGACGCTATGCAATGCACTGCAAGTTGCCGACTGTACCGGGCTTAAGCCGGTAAGCCACGCCCCCATCGCGGGGGGGGGCATGTTCAATAAAACAAATGGCGGTGCTATGCCATGAGAAGTAACAGCGGCGCCAGCGCAAAAGGTAACGAAGCGTTGCGTCTGCTGAAGAGGTGGCAGTAAGCATTTCATGTTGTCAACTGTACCAGGCTTAAGCCGGTAGGCCCCGCCCCCAGCCAATGCACGTGGCCAATCATACCAGGCTTAAGCCGGTAGGCCCCGCCCCCAGCCAATGCACGTGGCCAATCATACCAGGCTTAAGCCGGTAAGCCACGCCCCCTGCGCCGACCCAATGCTATGTAATTCACTGCAATGCAATTTGGTTTTTGCCCTTAGTGGGAGTTGAACCCAGGCCCCCAGCGCTGCAAGGCTACTGTGCTAACCACTGAGCCACCGTGCTGCCTCTACTTCAGTGCAATTTAAATGGGGGCATGTTTAAAAAACAAGTGGCGGTGCTATGTCATGAGAAGTAGCAGCCGCTTCAGCGCCAAAGGAAGTGATGGGTTGCGTCTGCTGAAAAGGTGACAGTAAGCATTGCATGTTGCCATAGTTGCACACTGTACCTGGCATGACGCGGTAAGCCCCGCCCCATCGCGGTAAGCCCCGCCCCCGGCACCGACGCTATGCAATGCACTGCATGTTTCCATCTGTACCGGGATTAAGCCGGTAAGCCCCGCCCCATCGCGGTAAGCCCCGCCCCCGGCACCGACGCTATGCAATGCACTGCATGTTTCTATCTGTACCGGGATTAAGCCGGTAAGCCCCGCCCCATCGCGGTAAGCCCCGCCCCCGGCACCGACGCTACGCAATGCACTGCAAGTTGCCGACTGTACCGGGCTTCAGCCGGTAAGCCCCGCCCCCATCGCGGTAAGCCCCGCCCCCCGGCACCGACGCTATGCAATGCACTGCATGTTTCCATCTGTACCGGGATTAAGCCGGTAAGCCCCGCCCCATCGCGGTAAGCCCCGCCCCCGGCAACGACGCTACGCAATGCACTGCAAGTTGCCGACTGTACCGGGCTTCAGCCGGTAAGCCCCGCCCCCATCGCGGTAAGCCCCGCCCCCGGCACCGACGCTACGCAATGCACTGCAAGTTGCCGTCTGTACCGGGCTTAAGCCGGTAAGCCACGCCCCCATCGCGGGGGGCATGTTCAATAAAACAAATGGCGGTGCTATGCCATGAGAAGTAACAGCGGCGCCAGCGCAAAAGGTAACGAAGTGTTGCGTCTGCTGAAGAGGTGGCAGTAAGCATTTCATGTTGTCAACTGTACCAGGCTTAAGCCGGTAGGCCCCGCCCCCAGCCAATGCACGTGGCCAATCATACCAGGCTTAAGCTGGTAGGCCCCGCCCCCAGCCAATGCACGTGGCCAATCATACCAGGCTTAAGCCGGTAAGCCACGCCCCCTGCGCCGACCCAATGCTATGTAATTCACTGCAATGCAATTTGGTTTTTGCCCTTAGTGGGAGTTGAACCCAGGCCCCCAGCGCTGCAAGGCTACTGTGCTAACCACTGAGCCACCGTGCTGCCTCTACTCCAGTGCAATTTAAATGGGGGCATGTTTAAAAAACAAGTGGCGGTGCTATGTCATGAGAAGTAGCAGCCGCTTCAGCGCCAAAGGAAGTGATGGGTTGCGTCTGCTGAAAAGGTGACAGTAAGCATTGCATGTTGCCATAGTTGCACACTGTACCTGGCATGACGCGGTAAGCCCCGCCCCCATCGCGGTAAGCCCCGCCGCCATCGCGGTAAGCCCCGCCGCCCGGCCCCCGCATGTTTAAAAAACAAGTGGCGGTGCTATGCCATGAGAAGTAACAGCGGCCCCAGCGCCCAAGGAAATGAAGTGTTGCGTCTGCTGAAGAGGTGGCAGTAAGCATTGCATGTGGCCAACTGTACCGGGCTTAAGCCGGTAAGCCCCGCCCCCATCGCGGTCAGCCCCGCCCCCGGCACCGACGCTACGCAATGCACTGTATGTTGCCGACTGTACCCGGCTTAAGCCGGTAAGCCCCGCCCCCATCGCGGTAAGCCCCGCCCCCGGACCCGACGCTATGCAATGCACTGCATGTTTCTATCTGTACCGGGCTTAAGCCGGTAAGCCCCGCCCCATCGCGGTAAGCCCCGCCCCCGGCACCGACGCTATGCAATGCACTGCATGTTTCCATCTGTACCGGGATTAAGCCGGTAAGCCCCGCCCCATCGCGGTAAGCCCCGCCCCCAGCACCGACGCTACGCAATGCACTGCAAGTTGCCGACTGTACCGGGCTTCAGCCGGTAAGCCCCGCCCCCATCGCGGTAAGCCCCGCCCCCGGCACCGACGCTATGCAATGCACTGCAAGTTGCCGACTGTACCGGGCTTAAGCCGGTAAGCCACGCCCCCATCGCGGGGGGGGGCATGTTCAATAAAACAAATGGCGGTGCTATGCCATGAGAAGTAACAGCGGCGCCAGCGCAAAAGGTAACGAAGCGTTGCGTCTGCTGAAGAGGTGGCAGTAAGCATTTCATGTTGTCAACTGTACCAGGCTTAAGCCGGTAGGCCCCGCCCCCAGCCAATGCACGTGGCCAATCATACCAGGCTTAAGCCGGTAGGCCCCGCCCCCAGCCAATGCACGTGGCCAATCATACCAGGCTTAAGCCGGTAAGCCACGCCCCCTGCGCCGACCCAATGCTATGTAATTCACGGCAATGCAATTTGGTTTTTGCCCTTAGTGGGAGTTGAACCCAGGCCCCCAGCGCTGCAAGGCTACTGTGCTAACCACTGAGCCACCGTGCTGCCTCTACTTCAGTGCAATTTAAATGGGGGCATGTTTAAAAAACAAGTGGCGGTGCTATGTCATGAGAAGTAGCAGCCGCTTCAGCGCCAAAGGAAGTGATGGGTTGCGTCTGCTGAAAAGGTGACAGTAAGCATTGCATGTTGCCATAGTTGCACACTGTACCTGGCATGACGCGGTAAGCCCCGCCCCATCGCGGTAAGCCCCGCCCCCGGCACCGACGCTATGCAATGCACTGCATGTTTCCATCTGTACCGGGATTAAGCCGGTAAGCCCCGCCCCATCGCGGTAAGCCCCGCCCCCCGGCACCGACGCTATGCAATGCACTGCATGTTTCTATCTGTACCGGGATTAAGCCGGTAAGCCCCGCCCCATCGCGGTAAGCCCCGCCCCCGGCACCGACGCTACGCAATGCACTGCAAGTTGCCGACTGTACCGGGCTTCAGCCGGTAAGCCCCGCCCCCATCGCGGTAAGCCCCGCCCCCGGCACCGACGCTATGCAATGCACTGCATGTTTCCATCTGTACCGGGATTAAGCCGGTAAGCCCCGCCCCATCGCGGTAAGCCCCGCCCCCGGCACCGACGCTACGCAATGCACTGCAAGTTGCCGACTGTACCGGGCTTCAGCCGGTAAGCCCCGCCCCCATCGCGGTAAGCCCCGCCCCCGGCACCGACGCTACGCAATGCACTGCAAGTTGCCGACTGTACCGGGCTTAAGCCGGTAAGCCACGCCCCCATCGCGGGGGGCATGTTCAATAAAACAAATGGCGGTGCTATGCCATGAGAAGTAACAGCGGCGCCAGCGCAAAAGGTAACGAAGTGTTGCGTCTGCTGAAGAGGTGGCAGTAAGCATTTCATGTTGTCAACTGTACCAGGCTTAAGCCGGTAGGCCCCGCCCCCAGCCAATGCACGTGGCCAATCATACCAGGCTTAAGCCGGTAGGCCCCGCCCCCAGCCAATGCACGTGGCCAATCATACCAGGCTTAAGCCGGTAAGCCACGCCCCCTGCGCCGACCCAATGCTATGTAATTCACTGCAATGCAATTTGGTTTTTGCCCTTAGTGGGAGTTGAACCCAAGCCCCCAGCGCTGCAAGGCTACTGTGCTAACCACTGAGCCACCGTGCTGCCTCTACTCCAGTGCAATTTAAATGGGGGCATGTTTAAAAAACAAGTGGCGGTGCTATGTCATGAGAAGTAGCAGCCGCTTCAGCGCCAAAGGAAGTGATGGGTTGCGTCTGCTGAAAAGGTGACAGTAAGCATTGCATGTTGCCATAGTTGCACACTGTACCTGGCATGACGCGGTAAGCCCCGCCCCCATCGCGGTAAGCCCCGCCGCCCGGCCCCCGCATGTTTAAAAAACAAGTGGCGGTGCTATGCCATGAGAAGTAACAGCGGCCCCAGCGCCAAAGGAAATGAAGTGTTGCGTCTGCTGAAGAGGTGGCAGTAAGCATTGCATGTGGCCAACTGTACCGGGCTTAAGCCGGTAAGCCCCGCCCCCATCGCGGTCAGCCCCGCCCCCGGCACCGACGCTACGCAATGCACTGTATGTTGCCGACTGTACCCGGCTTAAGCCGGTAAGCCCCGCCCCCATCGCGGTAAGCCCCGCCCCCGGACCCGACGCTATGCAATGCACTGCATGTTTCTATCTGTACCGGGCTTAAGCCGGTAAGCCCCGCCCCATCGCGGTAAGCCCCGCCCCCGGCACCGACGCTATGCAATGCACTGCATGTTTCCATCTGTACCGGGATTAAGCCGGTAAGCCCCGCCCCATCGCGGTAAGCCCCGCCCCCAGCACCGACGCTACGCAATGCACTGCAAGTTGCCGACTGTACCGGGCTTCAGCCGGTAAGCCCCGCCCCCATCGCGGTAAGCCCCGCCCCCGGCACCGACGCTATGCAATGCACTGCAAGTTGCCGACTGTACCGGGCTTAAGCCGGTAAGCCACGCCCCCATCGCGGGGGGGGGGCATGTTCAATAAAACAAATGGCGGTGCTATGCCATGAGAAGTAACAGCGGCGCCAGCGCAAAAGGTAACGAAGCGTTGCGTCTGCTGAAGAGGTGGCAGTAAGCATTTCATGTTGTCAACTGTACCAGGCTTAAGCCGGTAGGCCCCGCCCCCAGCCAATGCACGTGGCCAATCATACCAGGCTTAAGCCGGTATGCCCCGCCCCCAGCCAATGCACGTGGCCAATCATACCAGGCTTAAGCCGGTAAGCCACGCCCCCTGCGCCGACCCAATGCTATGTAATTCACTGCAATGCAATTTGGTTTTTGCCCTTAGTGGGAGTTGAACCCAGGCCCCCAGCGCTGCAAGGCTACTGTGCTAACCATTGAGCCACCGTGCTGCCTCTACTTCAGTGCAATTTAAATGGGGGCATGTTTAAAAAACAAGTGGCGGTGCTATGTCATGAGAAGTAGCAGCCGCTTCAGCGCCAAAGGAAGTGATGGGTTGCGTCTGCTGAAAAGGTGACAGTAAGCATTGCATGTTGCCATAGTTGCACACTGTACCTGGCATGACGCGGTAAGCCCCGCCCCATCGCGGTAAGCCCCGCCCCCGGCACCGACGCTATGCAATGCACTGCATGTTTCCATCTGTACCGGGATTAAGCCGGTAAGCCCCGCCCCATCGCGGTAAGCCCCGCCCCCGGCACCGACGCTATGCAATGCACTGCATGTTTCTATCTGTACCGGGATTAAGCCGGTAAGCCCCGCCCCATCGCGGTAAGCCCCGCCCCCGGCACCGACGCTACGCAATGCACTGCAAGTTGCCGACTGTACCGGGCTTCAGCCGGTAAGCCCCGCCCCCATCGCGGTAAGCCCCGCCCCCGGCACCGACGCTATGCAATGCACTGCATGTTTCCATCTGTACCGGGATTAAGCCGGTAAGCCCCGCCCCATCGCGGTAAGCCCCGCCCCCGGCACCGACGCTACGCAATGCACTGCAAGTTGCCGACTGTACCGGGCTTCAGCCGGTAAGCCCCGCCCCCATCGCGGTAAGCCCCGCCCCCGGCACCGACGCTACGCAATGCACTGCAAGTTGCCGACTGTACCGGGCTTAAGCCGGTAAGCCACGCCCCCATCGCGGGGGGCATGTTCAATAAAACAAATGGCGGTGCTATGCCATGAGAAGTAACAGCGGCGCCAGCGCAAAAGGTAACGAAGTGTTGCGTCTGCTGAAGAGGTGGCAGTAAGCATTTCATGTTGTCAACTGTACCAGGCTTAAGCCGGTAGGCCCCGCCCCCAGCCAATGCACGTGGCCAATCATACCAGGCTTAAGCTGGTAGGCCCCGCCCCCAGCCAATGCACGTGGCCAATCATACCAGGCTTAAGCCGGTAAGCCACGCCCCCTGCGCCGACCCAATGCTATGTAATTCACTGCAATGCAATTTGGTTTTTGCCCTTAGTGGGAGTTGAACCCAGGCCCCCAGCGCTGCAAGGCTACTGTGCTAACCACTGAGCCACCGTGCTGCCTCTACTCCAGTGCAATTTAAATGGGGGCATGTTTAAAAAACAAGTGGCGGTGCTATGTCATGAGAAGTAGCAGCCGCTTCAGCGCCAAAGGAAGTGATGGGTTGCGTCTGCTGAAAAGGTGACAGTAAGCATTGCATGTTGCCATAGTTGCACACTGTACCTGGCATGACGCGGTAAGCCCCGCCCCCATCGCGGTAAGCCCCGCCGCCCGGCCCCCGCATGTTTAAAAAACAAGTGGCGGTGCTATGCCATGAGAAGTAACAGCGGCCCCAGCGCCAAAGGAAATGAAGTGTTGCGTCTGCTGAAGAGGTGGCAGTAAGCATTGCATGTGGCCAACTGTACCGGGCTTAAGCCGGTAAGCCCCGCCCCCATCGCGGTCAGCCCCGCCCCCGGCACCGACGCTACGCAATGCACTGTATGTTGCCGACTGTACCCGGCTTAAGCCGGTAAGCCCCGCCCCCATCGCGGTAAGCCCCGCCCCCGGACCCGACGCTATGCAATGCACTGCATGTTTCTATCTGTACCGGGCTTAAGCCGGTAAGCCCCGCCCCATCGCGGTAAGCCCCGCCCCCGGCACCGACGCTATGCAATGCACTGCATGTTTCCATCTGTACCGGGATTAAGCCGGTAAGCCCCGCCCCATCGCGGTAAGCCCCGCCCCCAGCACCGACGCTACGCAATGCACTGCAAGTTGCCGACTGTACCGGGCTTCAGCCGGTAAGCCCCGCCCCCATCGCGGTAAGCCCCGCCCCCGGCACCGACGCTATGCAATGCACTGCAAGTTGCCGACTGTACCGGGCTTAAGCCGGTAAGCCACGCCCCCATCGCGGGGGGGGCATGTTCAATAAAACAAATGGCGGTGCTATGCCATGAGAAGTAACAGCGGCGCCAGCGCAAAAGGTAACGAAGCGTTGCGTCTGCTGAAGAGGTGGCAGTAAGCATTTCATGTTGTCAACTGTACCAGGCTTAAGCCGGTAGGCCCCGCCCCCAGCCAATGCACGAGGCCAATCATACCAGGCTTAAGCCGGTAGGCCCCGCCCCCAGCCAATGCACGTGGCCAATCATACCAGGCTTAAGCCGGTAAGCCACGCCCCCTGCGCCGACCCAATGCTATGTAATTCACTGCAATGCAATTTGGTTTTTGCCCTTAGTGGGAGTTGAACCCAGGCCCCCAGCGCTGCAAGGCTACTGTGCTAACCACTGAGCCACCGTGCTGCCTCTACTTCAGTGCAATTTAAATGGGGGCATGTTTAAAAAACAAGTGGCGGTGCTATGTCATGAGAAGTAGCAGCCGCTTCAGCGCCAAAGGAAGTGATGGGTTGCGTCTGCTGAAAAGGTGACAGTAAGCATTGCATGTTGCCATAGTTGCACACTGTACCTGGCATGACGCGGTAAGCCCCGCCCCATCGCGGTAAGCCCCGCCCCCGGCACCGACGCTATGCAATGCACTGCATGTTTCCATCTGTACCGGGATTAAGCCGGTAAGCCCCGCCCCAACGCGGTAAGCCCCGCCCCCGGCACCGACGCTACGCAATGCACTGCAAGTTGCCGACTGTACCGGGCTTCAGCCGGTAAGCCCCGCCCCCATCGCGGTAAGCCCCGCCCCCGGCACCGACGCTATGCAATGCACTGCATGTTTCCATCTGTACCGGGATTAAGCCGGTAAGCCCCGCCCCATCGCGGTAAGCCCCGCCCCCGGCACCGACGCTACGCAATGCACTGCAAGTTGCCGACTGTACCGGGCTTCAGCCGGTAAGCCCCGCCCCCATCGCGGGAAGCCCCGCCCCCGGCACCGACGCTACGCAATGCACTGCAAGTTGCCGACTGTACCGGGCTTAAGCCGGTAAGCCACGCCCCCATCGCGGGGGGCATGTTCAATAAAACAAATGGCGGTGCTATGCCATGAGAAGTAACAGCGGCGCCAGCGCAAAAGGTAACGAAGTGTTGCGTCTGCTGAAGAGGTGGCAGTAAGCATTTCATGTTGTCAACTGTACCAGGCTTAAGCCGGTAGGCCCCGCCCCCAGCCAATGCACGTGGCCAATCATACCAGGCTTAAGCTGGTAGGCCCCGCCCCCAGCCAATGCACGTGGCCAATCATACCAGGCTTAAGCCGGTAAGCCACGCCCCCTGCGCCGACCCAATGCTATGTAATTCACTGCAATGCAATTTGGTTTTTGCCCTTAGTGGGAGTTGAACCCAGGCCCCCAGCGCTGCAAGGCTACTGTGCTAACCACTGAGCCACCGTGCTGCCTCTACTCCAGTGCAATTTAAATGGGGGCATGTTTAAAAAACAAGTGGCGGTGCTATGTCATGAGAAGTAGCAGCCGCTTCAGCGCCAAAGGAAGTGATGGGTTGCGTCTGCTGAAAAGGTGACAGTAAGCATTGCATGTTGCCATAGTTGCACACTGTACCTGGCATGACGCGGTAAGCCCCGCCCCCATCGCGGTAAGCCCCGCCGCCCGGCCCCCGCATGTTTAAAAAACAAGTGGCGGTGCTATGCCATGAGAAGTAACAGCGGCCCCAGCGCCAAAGGAAATGAAGTGTTGCGTCTGCTGAAGAGGTGGCAGTAAGCATTGCATGTGGCCAACTGTACCGGGCTTAAGCCGGTAAGCCCCGCCCCCATCGCGGTCAGCCCCGCCCCCGGCACCGACGCTACGCAATGCACTGGATGTTGCCGACTGTACCCGGCTTAAGCCGGTAAGCCCCGCCCCCATCGCGGTAAGCCCCGCCCCCGGACCCGACGCTATGCAATGCACTGCATGTTTCTATCTGTACCGGGCTTAAGCCGGTAAGCCCCGCCCCATCGCGGTAAGCCCCGCCCCCGGCACCGACGCTATGCAATGCACTGCATGTTTCCATCTGTACCGGGATTAAGCCGGTAAGCCCCGCCCCATCGCGGTAAGCCCCGCCCCCGGCACCGACGCTACGCAATGCACTGCAAGTTGCCGACTGTACCGGGCTTCAGCCGGTAAGCCCCGCCCCCATCGCGGTAAGCCCCGCCCCCGGCACCGACGCTATGCAATGCACTGCAAGTTGCCGACTGTACCGGGCTTAAGCCGGTAAGCCACGCCCCCATCGCGGGGGGGGGCATGTTCAATAAAACAAATGGCGGTGCTATGCCATGAGAAGTAACAGCGGCGCCAGCGCAAAAGGTAACGAAGCGTTGCGTCTGCTGAAGAGGTGGCAGTAAGCATTTCATGTTGTCAACTGTACCAGGCTTAAGCCGGTAGGCCCCGCCCCCAGCCAATGCACGTGGCCAATCATACCAGGCTTAAGCCGGTAGGCCCCGCCCCCAGCCAATGCACGTGGCCAATCATACCAGGCTTAAGCCGGTAAGCCACGCCCCCTGCGCCGACCCAATGCTATGTAATTCACTGCAATGCAATTTGGTTTTTGCCCTTAGTGGGAGTTGAACCCAGGCCCCCAGCGCTGCAAGGCTACTGTGCTAACCACTGAGCCACCGTGCTGCCTCTACTTCAGTGCAATTTAAATGGGGGCATGTTTAAAAAACAAGTGGCGGTGCTATGTCATGAGAAGTAGCAGCCGCTTCAGCGCCAAAGGAAGTGATGGGTTGCGTCTGCTGAAAAGGTGACAGTAAGCATTGCATGTTGCCATAGTTGCACACTGTACCTGGCATGACGCGGTAAGCCCCGCCCCATCGCGGTAAGCCCCGCCCCCGGCACCGACGCTATGCAATGCACTGCATGTTTCCATCTGTACCGGGATTAAGCCGGTAAGCCCCGCCCCATCGCGGTAAGCCCCGCCCCCGGCACCGACGCTATGCAATGCACTGCATGTTTCTATCTGTACCGGGATTAAGCCGGTAAGCCCCGCCCCATCGCGGTAAGCCCCGCCCCCGGCACCGACGCTACGCAATGCACTGCAAGTTGCCGACTGTACCGGGCTTCAGCCGGTAAGCCCCGCCCCCATCGCGGTAAGCCCCGCCCCCGGCACCGACGCTATGCAATGCACTGCATGTTTCCATCTGTACCGGGATTAAGCCGGTAAGCCCCGCCCCATCGCGGTAAGCCCCGCCCCCGGCAACGACGCTACGCAATGCACTGCAAGTTGCCGACTGTACCGGGCTTCAGCCGGTAAGCCCCGCCCCCATCGCGGTAAGCCCCGCCCCCGGCACCGACGCTACGCAATGCACTGCAAGTTGCCGACTGTACCGGGCTTAAGCCGGTAAGCCACGCCCCCATCGCGGGGGGCATGTTCAATAAAACAAATGGCGGTGCTATGCCATGAGAAGTAACAGCGGCGCCAGCGCAAAAGGTAACGAAGTGTTGCGTCTGCTGAAGAGGTGGCAGTAAGCATTTCATGTTGTCAACTGTACCAGGCTTAAGCCGGTAGGCCCCGCCCCCCAGCCAATGCACGTGGCCAATCATACCAGGCTTAAGCTGGTAGGCCCCGCCCCCAGCCAATGCACGTGGCCAATCATACCAGGCTTAAGCCGGTAAGCCACGCCCCCTGCGCCGACCCAATGCTATGTAATTCACTGCAATGCAATTTGGTTTTTGCCCTTAGTGGGAGTTGAACCCAGGCCCCCAGCGCTGCAAGGCTACTGTGCTAACCACTGAGCCACCGTGCTGCCTCTACTCCAGTGCAATTTAAATGGGGGCATGTTTAAAAAACAAGTGGCGGTGCTATGTCATGAGAAGTAGCAGCCGCTTCAGCGCCAAAGGAAGTGATGGGTTGCGTCTGCTGAAAAGGTGACAGTAAGCATTGCATGTTGCCATAGTTGCACACTGTACCTGGCATGACGCGGTAAGCCCCGCCCCCATCGCGGTAAGCCCCGCCGCCATCGCGGTAAGCCCCGCCGCCCGGCCCCCGCATGTTTAAAAAACAAGTGGCGGTGCTATGCCATGAGAAGTAACAGCGGCCCCAGCGCCAAAGGAAATGAAGTGTTGCGTCTGCTGAAGAGGTGGCAGTAAGCATTGCATGTGGCCAACTGTACCGGGCTTAAGCCGGTAAGCCCCGCCCCCATCGCGGTCAGCCCCGCCCCCGGCACCGACGCTACGCAATGCACTGTATGTTGCCGACTGTACCCGGCTTAAGCCGGTAAGCCCCGCCCCCATCGCGGTAAGCCCCGCCCCCGGACCCGACGCTATGCAGTGCACTGCATGTTTCTATCTGTACCGGGCTTAAGCCGGTAAGCCCCGCCCCATCGCGGTAAGCCCCGCCCCCGGCACCGACGCTATGCAATGCACTGCATGTTTCCATCTGTACCGGGATTAAGCCGGTAAGCCCCGCCCCATCGCGGTAAGCCCCGCCCCCAGCACCGACGCTACGCAATGCACTGCAAGTTGCCGACTGTACCGGGCTTAAGCCGGTAAGCCCCGCCCCCATCGCGGTAAGCCCCGCCCCCGGCACCGACGCTATGCAATGCACTGCAAGTTGCCGACTGTACCGGGCTTAAGCCGGTAAGCCACGCCCCCATCGCGGGGGGGGGCATGTTCAATAAAACAAATGGCGGTGCTATGCCATGAGAAGTAACAGCGGCGCCAGCGCAAAAGGTAACGAAGCGTTGCGTCTGCTGAAGAGGTGGCAGTAAGCATTTCATGTTGTCAACTGTACCAGGCTTAAGCCGGTAGGCCCCGCCCCCAGCCAATGCACGTGGCCAATCATACCAGGCTTAAGCCGGTAGGCCCCGCCCCCAGCCAATGCACGTGGCCAATCATACCAGGCTTAAGCCGGTAAGCCACGCCCCCTGCGCCGACCCAATGCTATGTAATTCACGGCAATGCAATTTGGTTTTTGCCCTTAGTGGGAGTTGAACCCAGGCCCCCAGCGCTGCAAGGCTACTGTGCTAACCACTGAGCCACCGTGCTGCCTCTACTCCAGTGCAATTTAAATGGGGGCATGTTTAAAAAACAAGTGGCGGTGCTATGTCATGAGAAGTAGCAGCCGCTTCAGCGCCAAAGGAAGTGATGGGTTGCGTCTGCTGAAAAGGTGACAGTAAGCATTGCATGTTGCCATAGTTGCACACTGTACCTGGCATGACGCGGTAAGCCCCGCCCCATCGCGGTAAGCCCCGCCCCCGGCACCGACGCTATGCAATGCACTGCATGTTTCCATCTGTACCGGGATTAAGCCGGTAAGCCCCGCCCCATCGCGGTAAGCCCCGCCCCCGGCACCGACGCTATGCAATGCACTGCATGTTTCTATCTGTACCGGGATTAAGCCGGTAAGCCCCGCCCCATCGCGGTAAGCCCCGCCCCCGGCACCGACGCTACGCAATGCACTGCAAGTTGCCGACTGTACCGGGCTTCAGCCGGTAAGCCCCGCCCCCATCGCGGTAAGCCCCGCCCCCGGCACCGACGCTATGCAATGCACTGCATGTTTCCATCTGTACCGGGATTAAGCCGGTAAGCCCCGCCCCATCGCGGTAAGCCCCGCCCCCGGCACCGACGCTACGCAATGCACTGCAAGTTGCCGACTGTACCGGGCTTCAGCCGGTAAGCCCCGCCCCCATCGCGGTAAGCCCCGCCCCCGGCACCGACGCTACGCAATGCACTGCAAGTTGCCGACTGTACCGGGCTTAAGCCGGTAAGCCCCGCCCCCATCGCGGGGGGCATGTTCAATAAAACAAATGGCGGTGCTATGCCATGAGAAGTAACAGCGGCGCCAGCGCAAAAGGTAACGAAGTGTTGCGTCTGCTGAAGAGGTGGCAGTAAGCATTTCATGTTGTCAACTGTACCAGGCTTAAGCCGGTAGGCCCCGCCCCCAGCCAATGCACGTGGCCAATCATACCAGGCTTAAGCTGGTAGGCCCCGCCCCCAGCCAATGCACGTGGCCAATCATACCAGGCTTAAGCCGGTAAGCCACGCCCCCTGCGCCGACCCAATGCTATGTAATTCACTGCAATGCAATTTGGTTTTTGCCCTTAGTGGGAGTTGAACCCAAGCCCCCAGCGCTGCAAGGCTACTGTGCTAACCACTGAGCCACCGTGCTGCCTCTACTCCAGTGCAATTTAAATGGGGGCATGTTTAAAAAACAAGTGGCGGTGCTATGTCATGAGAAGTAGCAGCCGCTTCAGCGCCAAAGGAAGTGATGGGTTGCGTCTGCTGAAAAGGTGACAGTAAGCATTGCATGTTGCCATAGTTGCACACTGTACCTGGCATGACGCGGTAAGCCCCGCCCCCATCGCGGTAAGCCCCGCCGCCCGGCCCCCGCATGTTGAAAAAACAAGTGGCGGTGCTATGCCATGAGAAGTAACAGCGGCCCCAGCGCCAAAGGAAATGAAGTGTTGCGTCTGCTGAAGAGGTGGCAGTAAGCATTGCATGTGGCCAACTGTACCGGGCTTAAGCCGGTAAGCCCCGCCCCCATCGCGGTCAGCCCCGCCCCCGGCACCGACGCTACGCAATGCACTGTATGTTGCCGACTGTACCCGGCTTAAGCCGGTAAGCCCCGCCCCCATCGCGGTAAGCCCCGCCCCCGGACCCGACGCTATGCAATGCACTGCATGTTTCTATCTGTACCGGGCTTAAGCCGGTAAGCCCCGCCCCATCGCGGTAAGCCCCGCCCCCGGCACCGACGCTATGCAATGCACTGCATGTTTCCATCTGTACCGGGATTAAGCCGGTAAGCCCCGCCCCATCGCGGTAAGCCCCGCCCCCAGCACCGACGCTACGCAATGCACTGCAAGTTGCCGACTGTACCGGGCTTCAGCCGGTAAGCCCCGCCCCCATCGCGGTAAGCCCCGCCCCCGGCACCGACGCTATGCAATGCACTGCAAGTTGCCGACTGTACCGGGCTTAAGCCGGTAAGCCACGCCCCCATCGCGGGGGGGGGGCATGTTCAATAAAACAAATGGCGGTGCTATGCCATGAGAAGTAACAGCGGCGCCAGCGCAAAAGGTAACGAAGCGTTGCGTCTGCTGAAGAGGTGGCAGTAAGCATTTCATGTTGTCAACTGTACCAGGCTTAAGCCGGTAGGCCCCGCCCCCAGCCAATGCACGTGGCCAATCATACCAGGCTTAAGCCGGTAGGCCCCGCCCCCAGCCAATGCACGTGGCCAATCATACCAGGCTTAAGCCGGTAAGCCACGCCCCCTGCGCCGACCCAATGCTATGTAATTCACTGCAATGCAATTTGGTTTTTGCCCTTAGTGGGAGTTGAACCCAGGCCCCCAGCGCTGCAAGGCTACTGTGCTAACCATTGAGCCACCGTGCTGCCTCTACTTCAGTGCAATTTAAATGGGGGCATGTTTAAAAAACAAGTGGCGGTGCTATGTCATGAGAAGTAGCAGCCGCTTCAGCGCCAAAGGAAGTGATGGGTTGCGTCTGCTGAAAAGGTGACAGTAAGCATTGCATGTTGCCATAGTTGCACACTGTACCTGGCATGACGCGGTAAGCCCCGCCCCCATCGCGGTAAGCCCCGCCCCCGGCACCGACGCTATGCAATGCACTGCATGTTTCCATCTGTACCGGGATTAAGCCGGTAAGCCCCGCCCCATCGCGGTAAAGCCCCGCCCCCGGCACCGACGCTATGCAATGCACTGCATGTTTCTATCTGTACCGGGATTAAGCCGGTAAGCCCCGCCCCAACGCGGTAAGCCCCGCCCCCGGCACCGACGCTACGCAATGCACTGCAAGTTGCCGACTGTACCGGGCTTCAGCCGGTAAGCCCCGCCCCCATCGCGGTAAGCCCCGCCCCCGGCACCGACGCTATGCAATGCACTGCATGTTTCCATCTGTACCGGGATTAAGCCGGTAAGCCCCGCCCCATCGCGGTAAGCCCCGCCCCCGGCACCGACGCTACGCAATGCACTGCAAGTTGCCGACTGTACCGGGCTTCAGCCGGTAAGCCCCGCCCCCATCGCGGTAAGCCCCGCCCCCGGCACCGACGCTACGCAATGCACTGCAAGTTGCCGACTGTACCGGGCTTAAGCCGGTAAGCCACGCCCCCATCGCGGGGGGCATGTTCAATAAAACAAATGGCGGTGCTATGCCATGAGAAGTAACAGCGGCGCCAGCGCAAAGGTAACGAAGTGTTGCGTCTGCTGAAGAGGTGGCAGTAAGCATTTCATGTTGTCAACTGTACCAGGCTTAAGCCGGTAGGCCCCGCCCCCAGCCAATGCACGTGGCCAATCATACCAGGCTTAAGCCGGTAGGCCCCGCCCCCAGCCAATGCACGTGGCCAATCATACCAGGCTTAAGCCGGTAAGCCACGCCCCCTGCGCCGACCCAATGCTATGTAATTCACTGCAATGCAATTTGGTTTTTGCCCTTAGTGGGAGTTGAACCCAGGCCCCCAGCGCTGCAAGGCTACTGTGCTAACCACTGAGCCACCGTGCTGCCTCTACTCCAGTGCAATTTAAATGGGGGCATGTTTAAAAAACAAGTGGCGGTGCTATGTCATGAGAAGTAGCAGCCGCTTCAGCGCCAAAGGAAGTGATGGGTTGCGTCTGCTGAAAAGGTGACAGTAAGCATTGCATGTTGCCATAGTTGCACACTGTACCTGGCATGACGCGGTAAGCCCCGCCCCCATCGCGGTAAGCCCCGCCGCCCGGCCCCCCCATGTTTTAAAAAACAAGTGGCGGTGCTATGCCATGAGAAGTAACAGCCGCCCCAGCGCCAAAGGAAATGAAGTGTTGCGTCTGCTGAAGAGGTGGCAGTAAGCATTGCATGTGGCCAACTGTACCGGGCTTAAGCCGGTAAGCCCCGCCCCCATCGCGGTCAGCCCCGCCCCCGGCACCGACGCTACGCAATGCACTGTATGTTGCCGACTGTACCCGGCTTAAGCCGGTACGCCCCGCCCCCATCGCGGTAAGCCCCGCCCCCGGACCCGACGCTATGCAATGCACTGCATGTTTCCATCTGTACCGGGCTTAAGCCGGTACGCCCCGCCCCATCGCGGTAAGCCCCGCCCCCGGCACCGACGCTATGCAATGCACTGCATGTTTCCATCTGTACCGGGATTAAGCCGGTAAGCCCCGCCCCATCGCGGTAAGCCCCGCCCCCAGCACCGACGCTACGCAATGCACTGCAAGTTGCCGACTGTACCGGGCTTCAGCCGGTAAGCCCCGCCCCCATCGCGGTAAGCCCCGCCCCCGGCACCGACGCTATGCAATGCACTGCAAGTTGCCGACTGTACGGGCTTAAGCCGGTAAGCCACGCCCCCATCGCGGGGGGGGCATGTTCAATAAAACAAATGGCGGTGCTATGCCATGAGAAGTAACAGCGGCGCCAGCGCAAAAGGTAACGAAGCGTTGCGTCTGCTGAAGAGGGTGGCAGTAAGCATTTCATGTTGTCAACTGTACCAGGCTTAAGCCGGTAGGCCCCGCCCCCAGCCAATGCACGTGGCCAATCATACCAGGCTTAAGCCGGTAGGCCCCGCCCCCAGCCAATGCACGTGGCCAATCATACCAGGCTTAAGCCGGTAAGCCACGCCCCTGCGCCGACCCAATGCTATGTAATTCACTGCAATGCAATTTGGTTTTTGCCCTTAGTGGGAGTTGAACCCAGGACCCCAGCGCTGCAAGGCTACTGTGCTAACCACTGAGCCACCGTGCTGCCTCTACTACAGTGCAATTTAAATGGGTGCATGTTTAAAAAACAAGTGGCGGTGCTATGTCATGAGAAGTAGCAGCCGCTTCAGCGCCAAAGGAAGTGATGGGTTGCGTCTGCTGAAAAGGTGACAGTAAGCATTGCATGTTGCCATAGTTGCACACTGTACCTGGCATGACGCGGTAAGCCCCGCCCCATCGCGGTAAGCCCCGCCCCGGCACCGACGCTATGCAATGCACTGCATGTTTCCATCTGTACCGGGATTAAGCCGGTAAGCCCCGCCCCATCGCGGTAAGCCCCGCCCCCGGCACCGACGCTATGCAATGCACTGCATGTTTCTATCTGTACCGGGATTAAGCCGGTAAGCCCCGCCCCATCGCGGTAAGCCCCGCCCCCCGGCACCGACGCTACGCAATGCACTGCAAGTTGCCGACTGTACCGGGCTTCAGCCGGTAAGCCCCGCCCCCATCGCGGTAAGCCCCGCCCCCGGCACCGACGCTATGCAATGCACTGCATGTTTCCATCTGTACCGGGATTAAGCCGGTAAGCCCCCCCCCCATCGCGGTAAGCCCCGCCCCCGGCACCGACGCTACGCAATGCACTGCAAGTTGCCGACTGTACCGGGCTTCAGCCGGTAAGCCCCGCCCCCATCGCGGTAAGCCCCGCCCCCGGCACCGACGCTACGCAATGCACTGCAAGTTGCCGACTGTACCGGGCTTAAGCCGGTAAGCCACGCCCCCATCGCGGGGGCATGTTCAATAAAACAAATGGCGGTGCTATGCCATGAGAAGTAACAGCGGCGCCAGCGCAAAAGGTAACGAAGTGTTGCGTCTGCTGAAGAGGTGGCAGTACGCATTTCATGTTGTCAACTGTACCAGGCTTAAGCCGGTAGGCCCCGCCCCCAGCCAATGCACGTGGCCAATCATACCAGGCTTAAGCTGGTAGGCCCCGCCCCCAGCCAATGCACGTGGCCAATCATACCAGGCTTAAGCCGGTAAGCCACGCCCCCCTGCGCCGACCCAATGCTATGTAATTCACTGCAATGCAATTTGGTTTTTGCCCTTAGTGGGAGTTGAACCCAGGCCCCCAGCGCTGCAAGGCTACTGTGCTAACCACTGAGCCACCGTGCTGCCTCTACTCCAGTGCAATTTAAATGGGGGCATGTTTAAAAAACAAGTGGCGGTGCTATGTCATGAGAAGTAGCAGCCGCTTCAGCGCCAAAGGAAGTGATGGGTTGCGTCTGCTGAAAAGGTGACAGTAAGCATTGCATGTTGCCATAGTTGCACACTGTACCTGGCATGACGCGGTAAGCCCCGCCCCCATCGCGGTAAGCCCCGCCGCCCGGCCCCCGCATGTTTAAAAACAAGTGGCGGTGCTATGCCATGAGAAGTAACAGCCGCCCCAGCGCCAAAGGAAATGAAGTGTTGCGTCTGCTGAAGAGGGGGCAGTAAGCATTGCATGTGGCCAACTGTACCGGGCTTAAGCCGGTAAGCCCCGCCCCCATCGCGGTCAGCCCCGCCCCCGGCACCGACGCTACGCAATGCACTGTATGTTGCCGACTGTACCCGGCTTAAGCCGGTAAGCCCCGCCCCCATCGCGGTAAGCCCCGCCCCCGGCACCGACGCTATGCAATGCACTGCATGTTTCCATCTGTACCGGGATTAAGCCGGTAAGCCCCGCCCCATCGCGGTAAGCCCCGCCCCCGGCACCGACGCTACGCAATGCACTGCAAGTTGCCGACTGTACCGGGCTTCAGCCGGTAAGCCCCCGCCCCCCATCGCGGTAAGCCCCGCCCCCGGCACGACGCTACGCAATGCACTGCAAGTTGCCGACTGTACCGGGCTTAAGCCGGTAAGCCACGCCCCCATCGCGGGGGGCATGTTCAATAAAACAAATGGCGGTGCTATGCCATGAGAAGTAACAGCGGCGCCAGCGCAAAAGGAAGTGATGGGTTGCGTCTGCTGAAAAGGTGACAGTAAGCATTGCATGTTGCCATAGTTGCACACTGTACCTGGCATGACGCGGTAAGCCCCGCCCCCATCGCGGTAAGCCCCGCCGCCCGGCCCCCGCATGTTTAAAAAACAAGTGGCGGTGCTATGCCATGAGAAGTAACAGCGGCCCCCAGCGCCAAAGGAAATGAAGTGTTGCGTCTGCTGAAGAGGTGGCAGTAAGCATTGCATGTGGCCAACTGTACCGGGCTTAAGCCGGTAAGCCCCGCCCCCATCGCGGTCAGCCCCGCCCCCGGCACCGACGCTACGCAATGCACTGTATGTTGCCGACTGTACCCGGCTTAAGCCGGTAAGCCCGCCCCCATCGCGGTAAGCCCCGCCCCCGGACCCGACGCTATGCAATGCACTGCATGTTTCTATCTGTACCGGGCTTAAGCCGGTAAGCCCCGCCCATCGCGGTAAGCCCCGCCCCCGGCACCGACGCTATGCAATGCACTGCATGTTTCCATCTGTACCGGGATTAAGCCGGTAAGCCCCGCCCCATCGCGGTAAGCCCCGCCCCCGGCACCGACGCTACGCAATGCACTGCAAGTTGCCGACTGTACCGGGCTTCAGCCGGTAAGCCCCGCCCCCATCGCGGTAAGCCCCGCCCCCGGCACCGACGCTATGCAATGCACTGCAAGTTGCCGACTGTACCGGGCTTAAGCCGGTAAGCCACGCCCCCATCGCGGGGGGGGCATGTTCAATAAAACAAATGGCGGTGCTATGCCATGAGAAGTAACAGCGGCGCCAGCGCAAAAGGTAACGAAGCGTTGCGTCTGCTGAAGAGGTGGCAGTAAGCATTTCATGTTGTCAACTGTACCAGGCTTAAGCCGGTAGGCCCCGCCCCCAGCCAATGCACGTGGCCAATCATACCAGGCTTAAGCCGGTAGGCCCCGCCCCCAGCCAATGCACGTGGCCAATCATACCAGGCTTAAGCCGGTAAGCCACGCCCCCTGCGCCGACCCAATGCTATGTAATTCACTGCAATGCAATTTGGTTTTTGCCCTTAGTGGGAGTTGAACCCAGGCCCCCAGCGCTGCAAGGCTACTGTGCTAACCACTGAGCCACCGTGCTGCCTCTACTCCAGTGCAATTTAAATGGGGCATGTTTAAAAAACAAGTGGCGGTGCTATGTCATGAGAAGTAGCAGCCGCTTCAGCGCCAAAGGAAGTGATGGGTTGCGTCTGCTGAAAAGGTGACAGTAAGCATTGCATGTTGCCATAGTTGCACACTGTACCTGGCATGACGCGGTAAGCCCCGCCCCATCGCGGTAAGCCCCGCCCCCGGCACCGACGCTATGCAATGCACTGCATGTTTCCATCTGTACCGGGATTAAGCCGGTAAGCCCCGCCCCATCGCGGTAAGCCCCGCCCCCGGCACCGACGCTATGCAATGCACTGCATGTTTCTATCTGTACCGGGATTAAGCCGGTAAGCCCCGCCCCCACCCCGGTAAGCCCCGCCCCCGGCAACCGACGCTACGCAATGCACTGCAAGTTGCCGACTGTACCGGGCTTCAGCCGGTAAGCCCCCGCCCCCATCGCGGTAAGCCCCGCCCCGGCACCGACGCTATGCAATGCACTGCATGTTTCTATCTGTACCGGGATTTAGGCGGTAAGCCCCGCCCCATCGCGGTAAGCCCCGCCCCCGGCACCGACGCTACGCAATGCACTGCAAGTTGCCGACTGTACCGGGCTTCAGCCGGTAAGCCCCGCCCCCATCGCGGTAAGCCCCGCCCCCGGCACCGACGCTACGCAATGCACTGCAAGTTGCCGACTGTACCGGGCGTAAGCCGGTAAGCCCCGCCCCCATCGCGGGGGGCATGTTCAATAAAACAAATGGCGGTGCTATGCCATGAGAAGTAACAGCGGCGCCAGCGCAAAAGGTAACGAAGTGTTGCGTCTGCTGAAGAGGTGGCAGTAAGCATTTCATGTTGTCAACTGTACCAGGCTTAAGCCGGTAGGCCCCGCCCCCAGCCAATGCACGTGGCCAATCATACCAGGCTTAAGCCGGTAGGCCCCGCCCCCAGCCAATGCACGTGGCCAATCATACCAGGCTTAAGCCGGTAAGCCACGCCCCCTGCGCCGACCCAATGCTATGTAATTCACTGCAATGCAATTTGGTTTTTGCCCTTAGTGGGAGTTGAACCCAGGCCCCCAGCGCTGCAAGGCTACTGTGCTAACCACTGAGCCACCGTGCTGCCTCTACTCCAGTGCAATTTAAATGGGGGCATGTTTAAAAAACAAGTGGCGGTGCTATGTCATGAGAAGTAGCAGCCGCTTCAGCGCCAAAGGAAGTGATGGGTTGCGTCTGCTGAAAAGGTGACAGTAAGCATTGCATGTTGCCATAGTTGCACACTGTACCTGGCATGACGCGGTAAGCCCCGCCCCCATCGCGGTAAGCCCCGCCCCCCGCCCCCGCATGGTAAAAAACAAGTGGCGGTGCTATGCCATGAGAAGTAACAGCGGCCCCAGCGCCAAAGGGATGAAGTGTTGCGTCTGCTGAAGAGGTGGCAGTAAGCATTGCATGTGGCCAACTGTACCGGGCTTAAGCCGGTAAGCCCCGCCCCCATCGCGGTCAGCCCCGCCCCCGGCACCGACGCTACGCAATGCACTGTATGTTGCCGACTGTACCCGGCTTAAGCCGGTAAGCCCCGCCCCCATCGCGGTAAGCCCCGCCCCCGGCACCGACGCTATGCAATGCACTGCATGTTTCCATCTGTACCGGATTAAGCCGGTAAGCCCCGCCCCATCGCGGTAAGCCCCGCCCCCGGCACCGACGCTACGCAATGCACTGCAAGTTGCCGACTGTACCGGGCTTAAGCCGGTAAGCCCCGCCCCCATCGCGGTAAGCCCCGCCCCCGGCACCGACGCTACGCAATGCACTGCAAGTTGCCGACTGTACCGGGCTTAAGCCGGTAAGCCACGCCCCCATCGCGGGGGGCATGTTCAATAAAACAAATGGCGGTGCTATGCCATGAGAAGTAACAGCGGCGCCAGCGCAAGGAAGTGATGGGTTGCGTCTGCTGAAAAGGTGACAGTAAGCATTGCATGTTGCCATAGTTGCACACTGTACCTGGCATGACGCGGTAAGCCCCGCCCCCATCGCGGTAAGCCCCCGCCCGGCCCCCGCATGTTTAAAAAACAACTGGCGGTGCTATGCCATGAGAAGTAACAGCGGCCCCAGCGCCAAAGGAAACGAAGTGTTGCGTCTGCTGAAGAGGTGGCAGTAAGCATTGCATGTGGCCAACTGTACCGGGCTTAAGCCGGTAAGCCCCGCCCCCATCGCGGTCAGCCCCGCCCCCGGCACCGACGCTACGCAATGCACTGCAAGTTGCCGACTGTACCGGGCTTAAGCCGGTAAGCCCCGCCCCATCGCGGTAAGCCCCGCCCCCGGACCCGACGCTATGCAATGCACTGCATGTTTCTATCTGTACCGGGCTTAAGCCGGTAAGCCCCGCCCCATCGCGGTAAGCCCCGCCCCCGGCACCGACGCTATGCAATGCACTGCATGTTTCCATCTGTACCGGATTAAGCCGGTAAGCCCCGCCCCATCGCGGTAAGCCCCGCCCCCGGCACCGACGCTACGCAATGCACTGCAAGTTGCCGACTGTACCGGGCTTCAGCCGGTAAGCCCGCCCCCTTCGCGGTAAGCCCCGCCCCCGGCACCGACGCTATGCAATGCACTGCAAGTTGCCGACTGTACCGGGCTTAAGCCGGTAAGCCACGCCCCCATCGGGGGGGGCATGTTCAATAAAACAAATGGCGGTGCTATGCCATGAGAAGTAACAGCGGCGCCAGCGCAAAAGGTAACGAAGTGTTGCGTCTGCTGAAGAGGTGGCAGTAAGCATTTCATGTTGTCAACTGTACCAGGCTTAAGCCGGTAGGCCCCGCCCCCAGCCAATGCACGTGGCCAATCATACCAGGCTTAAGCCGGTAGGCCCCGCCCCCAGCCAATGCACGTGGCCAATCATACCAGGCTTAAGCCGGTAAGCCACGCCCCTGCGCCGACCAATGCTATGTAATTCACTGCAATGCAATTTGGTTTTTGCCCTTAGTGGGAGTTGAACCCAGGCCCCCAGCGCTGCAAGGCTACTGTGCTAACCACTGAGCCACCGTGCTGCCTCTACTCCAGTGCAATTTAAATGGGGGCATGTTAAAAAACAAGTGGCGGTGCTATGTCATGAGAAGTAGCAGCCGCTTCAGCGCCAAAGGAAGTGATGGGTTGCGTCTGCTGAAAAGGTGACAGTAAGCATTGCATGGTGCCATAGTTGCACACTGTACCTGGCATGACGCGGTAAGCCCCGCCCCATCGCGGTAAGCCCCGCCCCCGGCACCGACGCTATGCAATGCACTGCATGTTTCCATCTGTACCGGGATTAAGCCGGTAAGCCCCGCCCCATCGCGGTAAGCCCCGCCCCCGGCACCGACGCTATGCAATGCACTGCATGTTTCTATCTGTACCGGGCTTCAGCCGGTAAGCCCCGCCCCATCGCGGTAAGCCCCGCCCCCGGCACCGACGCTACGCAATGCACTGCATGTTGCCGACTGTACCGGGCTTCAGCCGGTAAGCCCCCCCCCCATCGCGGTAAGCCCCGCCCCCGGCACCGACGCTATGCAATGCACTGCATGTTTCCATCTGTACCGGGATTAAGCCGGTAAGCCCCGCCCCATCGCGGTAAGCCCCGCCCCCGGCACCGACGCTACGCAATGCACTGCAAGTTGCCGACTGTACCGGGCTTCAGCCGGTAAGCCCCGCCCCCATCGCGGTAAGCCCCGCCCCCGGCCCCGACGCTACGCAATGCACTGCAAGTTGCCGACTGTACCGGGCTTAAGCCGGTAAGCCACGCCCCCATCGCGGGGGGCATGTTCAATAAAACAAATGGCGGTGCTATGCCATGAGAAGTAACAGCGGCGCCAGCGCAAAAGGTAACGAAGTGTTGCGTCTGCTGAAGAGGTGGCAGTAAGCATTTCATGTTGTCAACTGTACCAGGCTTAAGCCGGTAGGCCCCGCCCCCAGCCAATGCACGTGGCCAATCATACCAGGCTTAAGCCGGTAGGCCCCGCCCCAGCCAATGCACGTGGCCAATCATACCAGGCTTAAGCCGGTAAGCCACGCCCCCTGCGCCGACCAATGCTATGTAATTCACTGCAATGCAATTGGTTTTTGCCCTTAGTGGGAGTTGAAACCCAGGCCCCCAGCGCTGCAAGGCTACTGTGCTAACCACTGAGCCACCGTGCTGCCTCTACTCCAGTGCAATTTAAATGGGGGCATGTTTAAAAAACAAGTGGCGGTGCTATGTCATGAGAAGTAGCAGCCGCTTCAGCGCCAAAGGAAGTGATGGGTTGCGTCTGCTGAAAAGGTGACAGTAAGCATTGCATGTTGCCATAGTTGCACACTGTACCTGGCATGACGCGGTAAGCCCCGCCCCCATCGCGGTAAGCCCGCGCCCCGGCCCGCATGCTTTAAAAAACAAGTGCGTGCTATGCCATGCGAAGTAACAGCGGCCCAGCGCAAAGGAAATGAAGTGTTGCGTCTGCTGAAGAGGTGGCAGTAAGCATGCATGTGGCAACTGTACGGGCTTAAGCCGGTAAGCCCCGCCCCATCGCGGTAAGCCCCGCCCCCGGCACCGACGCTACGCAATGCACTGCATGTTGCCGACTGTACCGGCTTAAGCCGGTAAGCCCCGCCCCCATCGCGGTAAGCCCCGCCCCCGGACCCGACGCTATGCAATGCACTGCATGTTTCTATCTGTACCGGGCTTAAGCCGGTAAGCCCGCCCCATCGCGGTAAGCCCCGCCCCCGGCACCGACGCTATGCAATGCACTGCATGTTTCCATCTGTACCGGGATTAAGCCGGTAAGCCCCGCCCCATCGCGGTAAGCCCACCCCCGGCACCGACGCTACGCAATGCACTGCAAGTTGCCGACTGTACCGGGCTTCAGCCGGTAAGCCCCGCCCCCATCGCGGTAAGCCCCGCCCCGGCACCGACGCTATGCAATGCACTGCAAGTTGCCGACTGTACCGGGCTTAAGCCGGTAAGCCACGCCCCCATCGCGGGGGGCATGTTCAATAAAACAAATGGCGGTGCTATGCCATGAGAAGTAACAGCGGCGCCAGCGCAAAAGGTAACGAAGTGTTGCGTTCTGCTGAAGAGGTGGCAGTAAGCATTTCATGTTGTCTACTGTACCTGGCTTAAGCCGGTAGGCCCCGCCCCCAGCCAATGCACGTGGCCAATCATACCAGGCTTAAGCCGGTAGGCCCCGCCCCAGCCAATGCACGTGGCAATCATACCAGGCTTAAGCCGGTAAGCCACGCCCCCTGCGCCGACCCAATGCTATGTAATTCACTGCAATGCAATTTGGTTTTTGCCCTTAGTGGGAGTTGAACCCAGGCCCCCAGCGCTGCAAGGCTACTGTGCTAACCACTGAGCCACCGTGCTGCCTCTACTCCAGTGCAATTTAAATGGGGGCATGTTTAAAAAACAAGTGGCGGTGCTATGTCATGAGAAGTAGCAGCCGCTTCAGCGCCAAAGGAAGTGATGGTTGCGTCTGCTGAAAAGGTGACAGTAAGCATTGCATGTTGCCATAGTTGCACACTGTACCTGGCATGACGCGGTAAGCCCCGCCCATCGCGGTAAGCCCCGCCCCCGGCACCGACGCTATGCAATGCACTGCATGTTCCATCTGTACCGGGATTAAGCCGGTAAGCCCCGCCCCATCGCGGTAAGCCCCGCCCCCGGCACCGACGCTATGCAATGCACTGCATGTTTCTATCTGTACCGGATTAAGCCGGTAAGCCCCGCCCCATCGCGGTAAGCCCCGCCCCCGGCACCGACGCTACGCAATGCACTGCAAGTTGCCGACTGTACCGGGCTTCAGCCGGTAAGCCCCGCCCCATCGCGGTAAGCCCCGCCCCGGCACCGACGCTATGCAATGCACTGCAGTTTCCATCTGTACCGGGATTAAGCCGGTAAGCCCCGCCCATCGCGGGTAAGCCCCGCCCCCGGCACCGACGCTACGCAATGCACTGCAAGTTGCCGACTGTACCGGGCTTCAGCCGGTAAGCCCCGCCCCCATCGCGGTAAGCCCCGCCCCCGGCACCGACGCTACGCAATGCACTGCAAGTTGCCGACTGTACCGGGCTTAAGCCGGTAAGCCCCGCCCCCATCGCGGGGGGCATGTTCAATAAAACAAATGGCGGTGCTATGCCATGAGAAGTAACAGCGGCGCCAGCGCAAAAGGTAACGAAGTGTTGCGTCTGCTGAAGAGGTGGCAGTAAGCATTTCATGTTGTCAACTGTACCAGGCTTAAGCCGGTAGGCCCCGCCCCCAGCCAATGCACGTGGCCAATCATACCAGGCTTAAGCGGTAGGCCCGCCCCCAGCCAATGCACGTGGCCAATCATACCAGGCTTAAGCCGGTAAGCCACGCCCCCTGCGCCGACCAATGCTATGTAATTCACTGCAATGCAATTTGTTTTGCCCTTAGTGGGAGTTGAACCCAGGCCCCCAGCGCTGCAAGGCTACTGTGCTAACCACTGAGCCACCGTGCTGCCTCTACTCCAGTGCAATTTAAATGGGGCATGTTAAAAAACAAGTGGCGGTGCTATGTCATGAGAAGTAGCAGCCGCTTCAGCGCCAAAGGAAGTGATGGGTTGCGTCTGCTGAAAAGGTGACAGTAAGCATTGCATGTTGCCATAGTTGCACACTGTACCTGGCATGACGCGGTAAGCCCCGCCCCCATCGCGGTAAGCCCCGCCGCCGCCCCGCATGTTTAAAAAACAAGTGGCGGTGCTATGCCATGAGAAGTAACAGCGGCCCCAGCGCAAAAGGAAAGGAAGTGTTGCGTCGCTGAAGAGGTGGCAGTAAGCATTGCATGTGGCCAACTGTACCGGGCTTAAGCCGGTAAGCCCCGCCCCCATCGCGGTCAGAGCCCGCCCCCGGCACCGACGCTACGCAATGCACTGTATGTTGCCGACTGTACCCGGCTTAAGCCGGTAAGCCCCGCCCCCATCGCGGTAAGCCCCGCCCCGGACCCGACGCTATGCAATGCACTGCATGTTTCTACTGTACCGGGCTAAAGCCGGTAAGCCCCGCCCCATCGCGGTAAGCCCCGCCCCCGGCACCGACGCTATGCAATGCACTGCATGTTTCCATCTGTACCGGGATTAAGCCGGTAAGCCCCGCCCACCATCCCCGGTAGGCCCCGCCCCCAGCACCGACGCTACGCAATGCACTGCAAGTTGCCGACTGTACCGGGCTTCAGCCGGTAAGCCCCGCCCCATCGCGGTAAGCCCGCCCCCGGCACCGACGCTATGCCATGCACTGCAAGTTGCCGACTGTACCGGGCTTAAGCCGGTAAGCCACGCCCCCATCGCGGGGGGGCATGTTCAATAAAACAAATGCGGTGCTATGCCATGAGAAGTAACAGCGGCGCCAGCGCAAAAGGTAACGACGTGTTGCGTCTGCTGAAGTGGTGGCAGTAAGCATTTCATGTTGTCAACTGTACCAGGCTTAAGCCGGTAGGCCCCGCCCCAGCCAATGCACGTGGCCAATCATACCAGGCTTAAGCCGGTAGGCCCCGCCCCAGCCAATGCACGTGGCCAATCATACCAGGCTTAAGCCGGTAAGCCACGACCACTGCGCCGACCAATGCTATGTAATTCACTGCAATGCAATTTGGTTTTTGCCCTTAGTGGGAGTTGAAACCCAGGCCCCCAGCGCTGCAAGGCTACTGTGCTAACCACTGAGCCACCGTGCTGCTGCCTCTACTCCAGTGCAATTTAAATGGGGGCATGTTTAAAAAAAAACAAGTGGCGGTGCTATGTCATGAGAAGTAGCAGCGCTTCAGCGCCAAAGGAAATGATGGGTTGCGTCTGCTGAAAAGGTGACAGTAAGCATTGCATGTTGCCATAGTTGCACACTGTACCTGGCATGACGCGGTAAGCCCCGACCCCATCGCGGTAAGCCCCGCCCCCGGCACCGACGCTATGCAATGCACTGCATGTTTCTATCTGTACCGGGATTAAGCGGTAAGCCCCCGCCCCATCGCGGTAAGCCCCGCCCCCGCACCGACGCTATGCAATGCACTGCATGTTTTCTATCTGTACCGGGATTAAGCCGGTAAGCCCCGCCCCATCGCGGTAAGCCCCGCCCCCCCGGCACCGACGCTACGCAATGCACTGCAAGTTGCCGACTGTACCGGGCTTCAGCCGGTAAGCCCCGCCCCCATCGCGGTAAGCCCCGCCCCGGCACGACGCTATGCAATGCACTGCATGTTTCCATCTGTACCGGGATTAAGCCGGTAAGCCCGCCCCATCGCGGTAAGCCCCGCCCCCGGCACGACGCTACGCAATGCACTGCAAGTTGCCGACTGTACCGGGCTTCAGCCGGTAAGCCCCGCCCCCATCGCGGTAAGCCCCGCCCCCGGCACCGACGCTACGCAATGCACTGCAAGTTGCCGACTGTACCGGGCTTAAGCCGGTAAGCCACGCCCCCATCGCGGGGGGCATGTTCAATAAAACAAATGGCGGTGCTATGCCATGAGAAGTAACAGCGGCGCCAGCGCAAAAGGTAACGAAGTGTTGCGTCTGCTGAAGAGGTGGCAGTAAGCATTTCATGTTGTCAACTGTACCAGGCTTAAGCCGTAGGCCCCGCCCCAGCCAATGCACGTGGCCAATCATACCAGGCTTAAGCTGGTAGGCCCCGCCCCCAGCCAATGCACGTGGCCAATCATACCAGGCTTAAGCCGGTAAGCCACGCCCCTGCGCCGACCCAATGCTATGTAATTCACTGCAATGCAATTGGTTTTGCCCTTAGGGGAGTTGAACCCAGGCCCCCAGCGCTGCAAGGCTACGTGCTAACCACTGAGCCACCGTGCTGCCTCTACTCCAGTGCAATTTAAATGGGGCATGTTTAAAAAACAAGTGGCGGTGCTATGTCATGAGAAGTAGCAGCCGCTTCAGCGCCAAAGGAAGTGATGGGTGCGTCTGCTGAAAAAGGTGACAGTAAGCATTGCATGTTGCCATAGTTGCACACTGTACCGGCATGACGCGGTAAGCCCCGCCCCCATCGCGGTAAGCCCCGCGCCCGGCCCACGCATGTTTAAAAACAAGTGGCGGTGCTATGCCATGAGAAGTAACAGCCGCCCCAGCGCCAAAGGAAATGAAGTGTTGCGTCTGCTGAAGATGGTGGCAGTAAGCATTGCATGTGGCCAACTGTACCGGGCTTAAGCCGGTAAGCCCCGCCCCATCGCGGTCAGCCCCGCCCCCGCACCGACGCTACGCAATGCACTGTAGTGTGCCGACTGTACCCGCTTAAGCCGGTAAGCCCCGCCCCCATCGCGGTAAGCCCGCCCCCGGCACCGACGCTATGCAATGCACTGCATGTTTCCATCTGTACCGGGCTTAAGCCGGTAAGCCCCGCCATCGCGGTAAGCCCCCGCCCCCGGCACCGACGCTATGCAATGCACTGCAAGTTGCCGACTGTACCGGGCTTCAGCCGGTAAGCCACCGCCCCATCGCGGTAAGCCCCGCCCCCGGCACCGACGCTACGCAATGCACTGCAAGTTGCGACTGTACCGGGCTTAAGCCGGTAGCCACGCCCCCATCGCGAGGGGGCATGTTCAAAAAAAACAAATGGCGGTGCTATGCCATGAGAAGTAACAGCGGCGCAGCGCAAAAGGAAGTGAGGGTTGCGTCTGCTGAAAAGGTGACAGTAAGCATTGCATTGTTGCCATAGTTGCACACTGTACCTGGCATGACGCGGTAAGCCCCGCCCCCATCGCGGTAAGCCCGCGCCGGCCCCCGCATGTTTTAAAAAACAAGTGGCGGTGCTATGCCATGAGAAGTAACAGCGGCCCAGCGCCAAAGGAAATGAAGTGTTGCGTCTGACTGAAGAGGTGGCAGTAAGCATTGCATTTGGCAACTGTTACCGGGCTAAGCCGGTAAGCCCCGCCCCCATCGCGGTCAGCCCGCCGACGGCACCGACGCTACGCAATGCACTGTATGTTGCCGACTGTACCCGGCTTAAGCCGGTAAGCCCCGCCCCCATAGCGGTAAACCCCGCCCCCGGACCCGACGCATGCAATGCACTGCATGTTTCTATCTGTACCGGGCTTAAGCCGGTAAGGCCCCGCCCCATCGCGGTAGGCCCCGCCCCCGGCACCGACCTATGCAATGCACTGCATGTTTCCATCTGTACCGGGATTAAGCCGGTAAGCCCCGCCCCATCGCGGTAAGCCCCGCCCCCGGCACCGACGCTACGCAATGCACTGCAAGTTGCGACGTACCGGGCTTCAGCCGGTAAGCCCCGCCCCCATCGCGGTTAAGCCCCCGCCCCCGGCACCGACGCTATGCAATGCACTGCAAGTTGCCGACTGTACCGGGCTAGCCGGTAAAGCCACGCCCCCATCGCGGGGGGGGAGGGGGCATGTTCAATAAAAACAAATGGCGGTGCTATGCCATGAGAAGTAACAGCGGCGCCAGCGAAAAGGTTAAAGAAGCGTTGCGTCTGCTGAAGAGGTGGCAGTAAGCATTCATGTTGTCAACTGTACCAGGCTTAAGCCGGTAGGCCCAGCCCCCAGCCAAATGCACGTGGCCAATCATCCAGGCTTAAGCGGTAGGCCCCGCCCCCAGCCAATGCACGTGGCCAATCATACCCAGGCTTAAGCCGGTAAGCCGCCCCCTGCGCCGACCCAATGCTATGTAATTCACTGCAATGCAATTTGGTTTTTGCCTTAGTGGGAGTTGAACCCAGGCCCCCAGCGCTGCAAGGCTACTGTGCTAACCACTGAGCCACCGTGCTGCCTCTACTCAGTGCAATTTAAATGGGGGCATGTTTAAAAAAACAAGTGGCGGTGCTATGTCATGAGAAGTAGCAGCCGCTTCAGCGCCAAAGGAAGTGATGGGTTGCGTCTGCTGAAAAGGTGACAGTAAGCATTGCATGTTGCCATAGTTGCACACTGTACATGGCATGACGCGGTAAGCCCCGCCCCATCGCGGTAAGCCCCGCCCCCGGCCACCGACGCTATGCAATGCACTGCATGTTTCCATCTGTACCGGGATTAAGCCGGTAAGCCCGCCCCAATCGGGGTAAGGGCCCCGCCCCCGGCACCGACGCTATGCAATGCACTGCATGTTTCTATCTGTAACGGGATTAAGCCGGTAAGCCCCGCCCCATCGCGGTAAAGCCCCGCCCCCGGCACCGACGCTACGCAATGCACTGCAAGTTGCCGACTGTACCGGGCTTCAGCCGGTAAGCCCCGCCCCATCGCGGTAAGCCCCGCCCCGGCACCGACGCTATGCAATGCACTGCATGTTTCCATCTGTAACCGGGATTAAGCCGGTAAGCCCCGCCCCATCGCGGTAAGCCCCGCCCCGGCACCGACGCTACGCAATGCACTGCAAGTTGCCGGACTGTACCGGGCTTAAGCCGGTAAGCCCCGCCCCCATCGCGGTAAGCCCCGCCACCGGCACCGACGCTACGCAATGCACTGCAAGTTGCGACTGTACCGGGCTTAAGCCGGTAAGCCACGCCCCCATCGCGGGGGGGCATGTTCAATAAAACAAATGGCGGTGCTATGCCATGAGAAGTAACAGCGGCGCCAGCGCAAAAGGTAACGAAAGTGTTGCGTCTGCTGAAGAGGTGGCAGTAAGCATTCATGTTGTCAACTGTACCAGGCTTAAGCCGGTAGGCCCGCCCCAGCCAATGCACGTGGCCAATCATACCAGGCTTAAGCCGGTAGGCCCCGCCCCCAGCCAATGCACGTGGCCAATCATACCAGGCTTAAGCCGGTAAGCCACGCCCCTGCGCCGACCCAATGCTATGTAATTCACTGCAATGCAATTTGGTTTTTGCCCTTAGTGGGAGTGAACCAGGCCCCAGCGCTGCAAGGCTACTGTGCTAACCACTGAGCCACCGTGCTGCCTCTACTCCAGTGCAATTTAAATGGGGGCATGTTAAAAAACAAGTGGCGGTGCTATGTCATGAGAAGTAGCAGCCGCTCAGCGCAAAGGAAGTGATGGGTTGCGTGTCTGCTGAAAAGGTGACAGTAAGCATTGCATGTTGCCATAGTTGCACACTGTACCTGGCATGACGCGGTAAGCCCCGCCCCCATCGCGGTAAGCCCCGCCGCCCGGCCCCCGCCATGTTTAAAAAACAAGTGGCCGGTGCTATGCCATGAGAAGTAACAGGCCGCCCCAGCGCCAAAGACATGACAGTGTTGCGGTCTGCTGAAGAGGTGGCAGTAAAGAATTGCAGGTGGCAAACTGTACCGGGCTTAAGCCGGTAAGCCCCGCCCCATCGCGGTCAGCCCCGCCCCGGCACCGACGCTACGCAATGCACTGTATGTTGCCGACTGTACCCGGCTTAAGCCGGTAAGCCCCGCCCCCATCGCGGTAAGCCCCGCCCCGGCACCGACGCTATGCAATGCACTGCATGTTTCCATCTGTACCGGGATAAGCCGGTAAGCCCCGCCCCATCGCGGTAAGCCCCGCCCCCGCGCACCGACGCTACGCAATGCACTGCAAGTTGCAGACTGTACCGGGCTTTAGCCGGTAAGCCCCGCCCCCATCGCGGTAAGGCCCCGCCCCCGGCACCGACGCTACGCAATGCACTGCAAGTTTGCCGACTGTACCGGGCTTAAGCCGGTAAGCCACGCCCACACATCGCGGGGGGCATGTTCAATAAAACAAATGGCGGTGCTATGCCATGAGAAGTAACAGCGGCGCCAGCGCACAAAAGGTAACGAAGTGTTGCGTCTGCTGAAGAGAGGTGGCAGTAAGCATTTCATGTTGTCAACTGTACCAGGCTTAAGCCGGTAGCCCCCGCCCCCAGCCAATGCACGTGGCCAATCATACCAGGCTTAAGCCGGTAGGCCCCCCCCCCAGCCAATGCACGTGGCCAATCATACCAGGCTTAAGCCGGTAAGCCACGCCCTGCGCCGACCCAATGCTATGTAATTCACTGCAATGCAATTGGGTTTTTGCCCTTAGTGGGAGTTGAACCCAGGCCCCCAGCGCTGCAAGGTACTGTGCTAACCACTGAGCCACCGTGCTGCCTCTACTCCAGTGCAAATTTAAAGGGGGCATGTTTAAAAAACAAGTGGCGGTGCTATGTCATGAGAAGTAGCAGCCGCTTCAGCGCCAAAGGAAGTGATGGGTTGCGTATCTCTGCTGAAAAGGTGACAGTAAGCATTGCATGTTGCCATAGTTGCACACTGTACCTGGCATGACGCGGTAAGCCCCGCCCCCATCGCGGTAAGCCCCGCCGCCCGGCCCCCGCATGTTTAAAAAACAAGTGGCGGTGCTATGCCATGAGAAGTAACAGCCGCCCCAGCGCCAAAGGAAATGAAGTGTTGCGTCTGCTGAAGTGGTGGCAGTAAGCATTGCATGTGGCCAACTGTACCGGGCTTAAGCCGGTAAAGCCCGCCCCATCGCGGTCAGCCCCGCCCCCGGCACCGACGCTACGCAATGCACTGTATGTTGCCGACTGTACCGGCTTAAGCCGGTAAGCCCCGCCCCCATCGCGGTAAGCCCCGCCCCCGGCACCGACGCTATGCAATGCACTGCATGTTTCCATCGGTACCGGGATTAAGCCGGTAAGCCCCGCCCCATCGCGGTAAGCCCCGCCCCCGGCACCGACGCTACGCAATGCACTGCAAGTGCATCTGTACCGGGCTTCAGCCGGTAAGCCCCGCCCCATCGCGGTAAGCCCCGCCCCCGGCACCGACCTTACGCAATGCACTGCAATGTGCGACTGTACCGGGCTTAAGCGGTAAGCCACGCCCCCATCGCGGGGGCATGTTCAAAATTAAAACAAATGGCGGTGCTATGCCATGAGAACTAACAGCGGCGCCAGCGCAAAAGGAAGTGATGGGTTGCGTCTGCTGAAAAGGTGACAGTAAGCATGCCTGTTGCCATAGTTGCACACTGTACCTGGCATGACGCGGTAAGCCCGCCCCCCTCGCCGGTAAGCCCCGCCGCCGGCCCCGCATGTTTAAAAAACAAGTGGCGGTGCTATGCATGAGAAGTAACAGCGGCCCCAGCGCCAAAGGAAATGAAGTGTTGCGTCTGCTGAAGAGTGGCAGTAAGCATTGCATGTGGCCAACTGTACCGGGCTTAAGCCGGTAAGCCCCGCCCCCATCGCGGTCAAGCCCGCCCCCGGCACGGACGTACGCAAGCAGTATGTGGCCGACTGTACCCGGCTTAAGCCGGTAAGCCCCGCCCCATCGCGGTAAGGCCCGCCCCGGACCGACGCTATGCAATGCCACTGCATGTTCTATCTGTACCGGGCTTAAGCGGTAAGCCCCGCCCCATCGCGGTAAGCCCCGCCCCGGCACAGACGCTATGCAAGCACTGCATGTTTCCACCATGTACCGGGAAAAAACCGGTAAGCCCCGCCCCATCGCAGGTAAGCCCCCCCCCCCGCACCGACGCCTACGCAATGCACTGCAATTGACGGACTGTACGGGCTTCAGCCGGTAAGCCCCGCCCCATCGCGGTAAGCCCCGCCCCGGCACCGACGCTATGCAATGCACTGCAAGTTGCCGACTGTACCGGGCTTAAGCGGTAAGCCACGCCCCCATCGCGGGGGGGGGGGCATGTCAATAAACAAGTGGCGGTGCTATGCATGAGAAGTAACAGCGGCGCCAGCGCAAAAGGTAACGAAGAGGTGCGTCTGCTGAAGAGGTGGCAGTAAGCATTTCATGTTGTCAACTGTACCAGGCTAAGCCGGTAGGCCCGCCCCCAGCAATGCACGTGGCCATATACCAGGCTTAAGCGGTAAGCCCCGCCCCCAGCCAATGCACGTGGCCAATCATACCAGGCTTAAGCCGGTAAGCCACGCCCCCTGCGCCGACCCAATGCTATGTAATTCACTGCAAGCAATTTGGTTTTGCCCTTAGGGAGTTGAACCAGGCCCCAGCGCTGCAAGGTACTGTGCTACCACTGAGCCACCCGTGCTGCCTCTACTCCAGTGCAATTAAATGGGGGCATGTTTAAAAAACAAGGGCGGGCTAGCGTCATGAGAAGTAGCAGCCGCTTCAGCGCCCCAAAGGAAGTGATGGGTTGCGTCTGCTGAAAAGGTGACAGTAAGCATTGCATGTTGCCATAGTTGCACACTGTACCTGCATGACGCGGTAAGCCCCGCCCCATCGCGGTAAGCCCCGCCCCCGGCACCGACGCTATGCAATGCACTGCATGTTTCCACTGTACCGGGATTTAAGCCGGTAAGCCCCGCCCCCATCGCTGGTTAAGCCCCGCCCCCGCACGACGCTATGCAATGCACTGCAGTTTCTATCTGTACCGGGACTTAGCCGGTAAGCCCCGCCCCATCGCGGTAAGCCCCGCCCCCGGCACCGACGCTACGCAATGCACTGCATGTTGCCGAATGTACCGGGCTTCAGCGGTAAGCCCCGCCCCCATCGCGGTAAGCCCCGCCCCCGGCACCGACGCTATGCAATGCACTGCATGTTTCCATCTGTACGGGATTAAGCCGGTAAGCCCCGCCCCATCGCGGTAAGCCCGCGCCCCGGCACCGACGTACGCAATGCACTGCAAGTTGCCGACTGTACCGGGCTTCAGCCGGTAAGCCCCGCCCCATCGCGGTAAGCCCGCCCCGGCACCGACGCTACGCAATGCACTGCAAGTTGCCGACTGTACCGGGCTTAAGCGGTAAGCCACGCCCCATCGCGGGGGGCATGTTCAATAAAACAAATGGCGGTGCTATTGCATGAGAAAGTAACAGCGGCGCCAGCGCAAAAGGTAACGAAGTGTTGCGTCTGCTGAAGAGGTGGCAGTAAGCATTTCAGGTTGTCAAACTGTACCAGGCTTAAGCCGGTAGGCCCCGCCCCCAGCCAATGCACGTGGCCAATCATACCAGGCTTAAGCTGGTAGGCCACAGGCCCCCCAGCCAATGCACGTGGCCAATCATACCAGGCTTAAGCCGGTAAGCCACGCCCCCTGCGCCGACCCAATGCTATGTAATTCACTGCAAGCAATTGGTTTTTGCCCTTAGTGGGAGTTGAACCCAGGCACCAGCGCTGCAAGGCTACTGTGCTAACCACTGAGCCACCGTGCTGCCTCTACTCCAGTGCAATTTAAATGGGGGCATGTTTAAAAAACAAGTGGCGGTGCTATGTCATGAGAAGTAGCAGCCGCTTCAGCGCCAAAGGAAGTGATTGGTGCGTTTGCTGAAAAGGTGACAGTAAGCATTGCATGTTGCCATAGTTGCACACTGTACCTGGCATGACGCGGTAAGCCCCGCCCCCATCGCGGTAAGCCCGCCGCCGGCCCCCGCATGTTTAAAAAACAAGTGGCGGCAGGCTATGCCAAGTAGAAGTAAAGACGCCCCAGCGCCAAAGGAAATGAAGTGTTGCGTCTGCTGAAGAGGTGGCAGTAAGCATTGCAGTGGGCCAACTGTACCGGGCTTAAGCCGGTAAGCCCCGCCCCCATCGCGGTCAGCCCCCCCCCGGCCACGACGCTACGCAATGCACTGTATGTTGCCGGATCTGTACCGGCTTAAGCCGGTAAGCCCCGCCCCCATCGCGGTAAGCCCGCCCCGGCACCGACGCTATGCAATGCACTGCATGTTTCCATCTGTACCGGGATTAAGCCGGTAAGCCCCGCCCATAGCGGTAAGCCCCGCCCCGGCACCGACGCTACGCAATGCACTGCAGTTTTGCCGACTGTACCGGGCTTCAGCCGGTAAGCCCCGCCCCCATCGCGGTAAGCCCCCGCCCCGGGCACCGACGCTACGCAATGCACTGCAAGTTGCCGACTGTACCGGGCTTAAGCGGTAAGCCACGCCCCCATCGCGGGGCATGTTCAATAAAACAAGATGGCGGTGCATGCCATGAGAAGTAACAGCGGCGCCAGCGCAAAAGGTAACCCGATGGGTTGCGTCTGCTGAAGAGGTGACAGTAAGCAT
>NW_027210308.1:0-83799 GCF_027789765.1 Dendropsophus ebraccatus | reverse complement strand
TCACTCTCTATACACAGTTGTCCATTACACTCATTTGTAACTAGAATGCCAGAAGATACTGAAACCCTATAGTAATAACAATAGTGCTTACTTACAGATATCCAATTACTTAAGCAGAGGTTGAATTGAAGACAGAGACTGGAACCTGTACAGCTCACAGCTGGGACAGTCCAAATTCCCCTTCAGTTTGCAGTCCCTCTATATAGACTCAGCCATCTCCACAGTGGGAGGGATGGAGTCTAGGGAGAGCAGGAGGGAGGGGTTGGGAGCTCATCCTCTGCTCCTAGGTATGGGTTCTCCAGAGCACCTTAGTACAGTACAGGGATATTACAGTAACCCCTCAGCTGCCAAATTAGTGTTTTACCAATGCTTGGTAATAGGTTAGAGTATTGGCTAAAGACTTATAATTTCTGAACATATTTTAAGTCCAATTGATCACTGCAAACTTTTTGATCCGACTTCTTTATTCTTTCTGAAACTAATACTTATTGGAAAAAGTTTAGATAACTTTAATGAAATTTAAAGAAAATTATGTAAACAAGGTACAGACTAGTTACCAAGAGCTGATACATGCAGGGACATTAATATACTTATAGTGCCTAGCCAGCATTCTGTATAGATGAATGTATATAAACCAATGCAATTTAAATCAATTAGAAATTTAGACACCATGTGAACATTATTGCACATAAATTGTATGTGTGTATGTGATGTAGCTGAGCTGAATGTGCTTTGTCAACATATATTTCACAGTTTCAATTACAGCATTATGGTAACGTGTACCAATATAACACCCTACTTCCATATATATGCATTATTTGTATCCAATGGGATGTTGCCTGTCATACACATCTGGATTGGAGTTCAGGGACATCCTACTCCCTGGTGGGGAGTGTATGATTCCCAGCCTCACTGACTGTGCGGCTATAGCTGGGGGCTTCCCATGCATGTTCCTGAGAAAGGAGAAAAAAATAAAAAAACTCTATGATTATATGACTCCATCTGCCCAAATAAGGAGACGGGAACTCTTTGTGCACTGTGTTCTTCTATGTTAGGGGCTGTCTGTTCTCAGGGTAGGAGAGAGGATGCTGGGCGATTGGAAAGAAAGAGGAGTCTTCTAAATACATAATGCCATAAATAAGGATCTCCTCCATTTAACCCCTTTAATGCTTATCACCAACTAGAAGTAGTCGTATTCCTATGTGTAAACAAGCAAATCCCCTGTATCCTTAAGCACTTCTATCAAGTCAGCATATTGCAGCAATCTCTCGTCTCATACTTACAAGGGATTTTGCTTTGTATCTTTGGCCGAAAATAGCAGTTATAAGATGTTACATCAGCTTTATAAGATATAGAGCGCTATTTGAAAGAATTATATATATATTGCTTATAGATATGAAGTAATTTCACGAACTCTTAAAAGAATAGCAAAGTATATTTGTATCTTTCCAGATGTTTTATTATTGCATATTTGTAATGCTAAGTCCCAGGCTAGATAGGGCTAGTTGTGATTCCTGGCATACATTTATTATAGTGCTACTATATAAGCCTGTTTGCCCATCTCCTCCTTTTACAGTCAATGTGCCTGCTGTCAATCAAATCTGGAATAGGCATATGGAAGTGGACACAGAAGCGGTGGATAAGAAGCAATGGGCTAGCTCCCCTCTTTTTTATAGCCTATGTGATTCCCAACATTATATGTAAATCACTCAAGAATGACAAAAATGACTCCATACCCCCAGAAAAAAAAGTTTTTATGTCTTGGTCACCAGGTGTCTTACTTCCCTGCATACTGCTCTCCACTGTCTGTTGTTAGCAGAATTCTGACTGTAGCAGAAGAGAGACCAAGACAGAGCACAGCAAGTAGGGGTGGAGCTTAGATAGGGTTACACAGGGAAGAGAAGTATTTCATGGAATAGCAGAAAGGAGTAGGTGCTGTCCTGTGATTAGCCAGAAAAGTAAGGGAATGAAAGTCCAGTTGGGAGTACTGCTGCCAAACGGACAAACTTTGGTCCTGCCCCCTGAAATGTTGAGAATGAGAAATAACTATGTGACTTTTTTAGGGGCTCAATAACAGCAGTGGGAGCACTATTATGACGTTGCCACCACTCTGAGGGTCTAATGTCACATAACCATGGACATTTATAAAGAAGAAAATCTTTTGAAAGTACAAGTACCCTTAAAGGGGTAACCTGTAAAAAAAAAAATCAGGAAGTCGAGTTTTCTTTTCAGTCTGACACATTGCTCTCTGCTGCCATGCATGTGACAGGTCCAGAGCAGAAGAGATTTTCTATGGGGATTTGCTACTACTAGCATGTGGTAGCATGTGAAAGAGTGGAAAGAATACACCACTTTCTGCTGGGCATACATCAGCTAATAAGTACTGGAAGACTTGTGATTTTTCAGTAGAAGTAATTTACAAATTTGTATAACTTTCTGACACCAGTTGATTTGAAAACTTTTTTTTTTTTTTTTTACCAGAGTAACCCTTTGAGGAATATAATAACAGTATTGCTAATGTGTAAAACTAATTGCCGAGTTCACATTCTTCTGACATGTTTGTTTTAGTAAATGATTGTATTTAAAAAAAAAATTCTCTTCTAAGAACTCTGCATTATGCAGCTGGTCTGTTATTCCTCCTGGAAATATTATGATACATTCAGGACTGGGTTTTATTATTCCCCTTATCAATGAGATATGTCTCCCTACAGTCTGAATTCTCACATCACACCACAATGATGAGAAAGCAAAGTGGGGACCCATAACAACCAAAGAGAATCCTTCTCTTCTCTAGAACGTTTGTTATAAGAAATATTTCCAACACGCAATCACCTTGCCAAAATTACTGTACACTATTGACTCATCCACAGAATCATAAAACATCCAGGAAGATTTACTGAACTATTGCTATCCAAAAAGAAACAACAATTGTCCAATTGGGGAACCATTTATTCTAGAAGTAAACTACTATAGCTAACTTCAAAAGTTTTTTTAAAGGAGTGTACATTATTAGGTAGTTTTTTTTTCACATGTGTGTTTATGAGATATGTTTGCTGTGCTGTATATATTCACAGCAGCCCCCGCTCCATCATTCAGGGGCCCCTCTGTTGTCCCGGGCCCCTGTGCAGTGGGTCTTTTAACCGTGACCTGTCACCGTTAAAAACAACATCATGATTGATACAACAGAGAGCTATTGGCTCCCCGCTGTGCCAACCTCTTTTGGCCACTGGCAGCATTCTGCCTCCAGTCACATGAGGACATGCCCTCCACCAGTGCTCTGGCAGCACACAAGTGACATCACTTGCAGAGCAGGGAGAAGAAAACGACACTGGAGGACAGAACAAGTATGTTTTTTTGTATTTGTTTTTTTACATGGGGGGGGAGGGAGCGGGTGCTAACTAACCTAACATGGAGGATGCTATTTACTGGGGAAGAGGGTGGGGGTAATTAACAGGGGGACTATCTACAGTGGGGTCCTACTACATTGATGGATACTACCTACTAGGGGGGCTATCTACCCGGGGGATGCCTGCTGGGGAGGGGGTTGATAACTACTGTGGGGTAATTCCCTGGATGGGGGTGTGCTAACTACCAGGAGAGATTACCTACATGGGTAATACTACACACTAGGGAGTTACCTATGGGGGATACCTATACTACCAGAAAGACTACCTACAGGAGGGATTAACTACATGGGGGTACTACCTACAAGGTATGCTACCTATCAGGGAGACTACCTATGGATTGGGGGTTATATTAGTTTCATGGGGAATACTACTGGGGGGCCTACATGCACAGGGAGGCCTAACTACTATATGGATGCACAAAGGGGGACCTTACTACTATATGGAGCACAGCAGGGGCTTATACACTATATGGCTATGTTCACACTACGTATATTTGAGGCTGTATATTTGAGGCTGTATAGCAACCAAAACAAGGAGTGGATTGAAAACACAGAAAGGCGGCCATTTAATGGCAAATATTTGCTGTTATTTTAAAACAACGGCTGTTGTATTGAAATAATGGAAGTTATTTACCGTTATATGGCGGCCATCCACTCAATTACAACATTATGTGAACAGAGCCTTTCTATGTTTTCAATCCACTCCTGGTTTTGGTTGCTATGAGGACCTGACATGAGGACCAAATACAGCCTCAAATATACATAGTGTGAACCCAGCTAAATGTGGGCACAAATGGGGGCCTCTATGTAATAGCATAAAGGGAGCCTAAGTACTGTTTGAGGACCCTATATACTGCATTGGAGCACAAAGTGGGCATATTAAAGTGTGGCGCAGTGCAGATGAGGACTTTATATAGAAGAAAGGTTGGTGCTGGAATGAAGATCCTAAAATTTTTATCTGGCAGATTCTGTTGAGATTAGATGTGCCTAGAAATAAGGAAATGAGGAAGATGACAAAAGAGGAAGACACCAATCAGAGAAAATATTACTTGTCAGTCAACAGAAACAGTTTATATGTGGCCAGACCATGACTATAGGGGTATAGAAAATTTTTAATGTGCCTGACCCTGAGTGACCTATAGATATGGGGGAAGAGAGGTCAAGTTTTGTGAACAGCCCCCGGTACAGTTAATCTGCCACTGCAAACAATGCACTACTGTGTTTCTCTGAAAAAAAGGCCTATCTTGAAAATAAGACCTAGGGGGAGATTTAGCAAACATGGTGTAAAGTAGAAATGTCTTAGTTGCCCCCATCAACCAATCAGCTTCCACCTTTCTTTTCCCAAAGAATCTGTGAGAAATGAAAGGTGGAATCTAAATGGTTGCTAGGGGCAACTGAGCCAGTTTCACTTTACACCATGTTTGATAAATCTACCCCCTAGTTTCATTTTGCAGGCTTTTTTGAGTAGGCTTCAAATATATACCCTATTTCAAAAATAGGTCAGATCTCTGTCACTTGGTGACTGAGCATCATCCAATCAGTACCACTTGTTATGCTCCGCCCCTACCTGCTCAACAGAAGCTGCAGGGGAGGCAGGAAGGGTAAGAGGATGCACAGTAAGGTACATTGAATATGGAGGAACAGAGGATACATTGGCAAAATACACAGGTGGGACGGAGGTATGAAGTATGGGGACTACTTGAAGAGGGGGATTTATACAGTATGGGGAAAGAACTACAGAAGGAGAGGGAGGTATAAAGTATAGAGAACGTACAATAGGAGTCTAACAACAGTGGGACATACAGTGTGGTGGCTAACTACTGTGTATAGTGGGACTACAGTGTGTAGGGCATGCCGTGTTTCTCATGGAAAAAAGAAAAGACCCAGAAAATAAGCCCTAGCCCCCCCCCCCCCCATTTTTTTTAACATAATATAAGACGCTGTCTTATTTTCATAGAAACACATTAGTAAGTATAAAGTACATAAGGTTTGTTAACACTGTGTTTTTGCAATCCATTTTTTCATCTATTTTATTCCAAAATGGATGTAAAAGGTAGCATTTGTCATCAGCCTTCTTGAGAGGAAGGCCTCGGCCTGGGCTACACTTCTGTGGGATCATGATGACCCGTTTACTGCAAACCTCCAAACTTTCTGATCAGTGTTCCGGAGTGTGTTTGAGGAGCCGACACAAGCATCTTCCACGGAGACTGCCCGTTGGGGAGTAGGTAGTACAGTTCTGCACACTGGCCATAGAACATGACTATAATAATGCTGCCCTAGTCACCATGTTCAAGTAGAGTATCTCCAGACAAGTGAAGGATGTCCTTTCCTGTCAGGACCTTTCTTCCTCCTTGAACTAATTGAATCATCTAGCCACTTGGATTGATGTTGGTTTTTCCGAGAGAGAGAGAGAGAGAGAGAGAGAGAGAGAGGAGGAAGTCCGTCAAGAACAGCAACATCTCTCCACTGCCTTCCTGGATTCTGGATCAGCAGGCAACCTTCTCAATGCCTCCCTCGTTCAAAAGTGGCACCTTCTGCTAGTTCAATTGCCTAGCTCCTCTTCAGCAATTCTGCTAGGTCTCCCTTGGCTGCAGCTTCATGCCCCAAGCCTTGACTGGAAGATTAGTGAGATCTTGCATTGGGGTCCAGATTGCTTTGACCATTGCCAGGTCTCCTAGCTCAGTACCAGGATTTTGCAGATGTGTTTTCTGAGAAACAAGCGGACAAGCTACAACCTTATTGGCCAAATGATTGATAGATCTTCTTCCTGGTGCTACGCCCCCTCAAGGTAAAGGGTATCCACTCTCGATCCCGGAAACTGAAGCTAAATCTGCCGAATGGCCTAATCCGCAAGTCCACCTCTCCAGCAGACGCTGGCTTCTTCTTTGTACAGAAGAAGGATGGATCTCTTCGTCCCTGCATCGACTATTGACCCTAAACAAGGTCACAGTGAAGAACCAGTATCCTCTGCCCTTGATCTCAGAGTTGTTCGACCGTCTATGTGGAGCCTGGATCTTGATAAAACTGAATCTGAGGGGCAAGTACAATATGATCCGAATTAGTGCAGAGGATGAGTGGAAGACCGTCTTTAACACCAGGTATGGGCACTTTGAATAACCCTTCAGGTTTATGCAATGCCCTGGCAGTGTTCCAGAAATTTGTCAATTACATCTTCCGAGATCTCCTTTACTCATGTATCTGGATGACATCCTGATTTATTTACCAAATCTGCAGACCCATGTGAGTGACGTACGGCAAGTACTACAATGATTAACCCCTTCCCGCATACAGACATGTCGGCACATCCTGCGGCAGGAGGTGGAGTTCAGAGAGGGGTCATGCGATGTCCCCACTCTGAACTGTGTGGCTCCTTGCTGCTATCAGCAGCAGGGCACCATGGGCATTAGCTGACAACTATCAAAGTCGATAGCTGCCTTTAAATGACTATAAACAAGCCATCCCTAGTTTTTAGTGGCGCCTCCCCCCGCAATATGATCATGAAGGGGCGATCCCTGCTTCTCACCTGGCTGGGCCTCAGTGTTGCAGTGCTGATTCCGGCTTGATAATGGAATCCTCTGGGCTCCAGCAGCCCCGAGCAATACAGCATTGATCGTAATGAGAGATCAGTAAAGTGTACACTGTCATCCCTAAATGGGGCTATAAGTTAATACATTTTAATAATTAAAAAAAAGCCTTCCATATTAAAAGTTTAAATCACCCCCCTTTTCCCATTTAATAAATAAAAATAAAAATACAAATAAGAAAAAATATATTTGGTATCACCGCATGTGGAATTGCCCGAACTAGTAAATTATAACATTCCTGATTTTGCACGGTAAATGGTGTAAGTGCAAAAAAAAATGCCAAATTGTAATAAAAAGTGATCGAAAAGTTACATAAACGCAAGCAAGCTACCAATGGAAAGTACAGATTATGGCACAAAAGATTACACCTTTCACAGCCCCATAGACGAACAAATAAAAGAGTTATAAGGATAGTAATGGAGCATTTTTAAACAATTTTTTTTTTTTAAGGAGTAAATCATCCAGTTAACATTTACAGATCATAAGAACCTACTCTCCATTCGTTCCTACGGCAGCACAACAGAGGGTTAACATTATTTCTCTTTTCCTACTAACAGAAGAACCAAAACAATAGTAACACAAGTAAGTATACTATCAATTAAGAGTAATTAACACCGGGAACCTCCCCCACTGATTATATAAACTCCCACTTTTTTTCTTCTGTTCCTTCTAAGAAGAACCTTTGTGTGTGTTACCTCCCCAGGCATACAGAGGGTGTCCTCAGCTCAGCCGGTCCCTATGCTTACCTATGGTCCAGGGTCGGGCATTGAGGTAAGGGATGTTGCTCCTGGCTCTGCCTTCAGAGAAGGTCTCCGGTGATGCAATGGCTGGACGCTTCCTCCAGCAGTGTTGTTGAGAGTTTGCCATCCTGCAGCCATGCCATGTGTCCCAGTGAGGGCGGGGGAGGGGCCCCGTACATGTAGTTTTGGCATGTACGGGTCATACCCCTCCTACAAGTGGTGCTGCGCCATAAAGATTGAGTGCTCCTGCACTGTCCGGTGGCCTCTGGGACGGGGCGGAGCTTGGCTACAGTCCCTGCGCGCGTGGTATCGGCATGTGTGGTGGGCCGGCTCTACTTCTCTCCCAGGGCGGCTGCCCCACTTCCACTTCCGGTTTCCATGGGCAGCGGCTCTGTTGTGCGTCTGCCCCACTTCCGGACGCCGCATCATCGTCACTTCCGGTGATGACGTCATACCGAATACCGCGATTGGCGGTTAGGTAAGTCCGGCCCCACTATTTTTGACCGGGTCTTATGAACTTAAAGGTGCTGTGGACTTGAGTTAGCGCCCAGCACCTTATCTGTTACTACAAGGTATGTTAGCAGGCCAAGGCTGTGCCTTTTACCTGCTGCTTACATGCTGGATACTTTTTCCTATTCTACTGCCTATTTTCTCAGGATGGACAATCAGCAGCACAGTGCTTCAGGAAAAAGAAGACGCAAGGATAGACACAGGATGTGCCGCAGTTGCAACCAGCCACTGCCAGATGACTATTCTTCTGATGTCTGCCGCATCTGTGCTGCCCCATCTTCTAAAGGAAGCCTGCAGTCAGAAGACAAGGAGTTTATGGGATGGTTCAAGAACCAGCTGTCGGATGTCTTTAGAGAGGTACAAAGCCATCAGCAGGTTCCCATGTCAAAGGCTCTTGTCCCAGCCTCCGTTCTCTCCTCACCATGTCAGTCATCGCAGGCTGAGGAGGACTCAATCTCAGAAGCCTCTCCTGATAAAGGTACCCCTGATAGAGGTCTCCCTGATGATTATTATCTACTGCATAAAGATCAAGTGGCCTCCCTGATCAGAGCAGTTAAGAAGACGGTAGAGGGTGAACCTAGTTCTTTCAAGCTCCCTAAGAAAGAGGCTCTTTTTTATTTTTCTGAGACACTAGAGAATCATGGCTTTATTGTCATCGAGCAGAAATCGTGTCTCTCCCCAGCAAGAAACTGCAGGTTCCTGGGCTTCAGTATCAACTCCATTTCGATGAGACTAATGAGGCTATCAGCTCCCACAAGGTCAGATCTCACGTGGTGGCTCCGGCCGGACAAGGTCTCGGTGGGGAAGTCTTTGTCCAGTACCCCACGTCTGGTAGTGACCACAGATGCGTCAGCTCTAGGTTGGGGAGCTCATTTGAGCGGCAAGTGAGTTCAAGCAAGGTGGTCCAGACAAGAAGCCTCGTACTTGTCCAACCGCAAAGAACTGCGTGCGATCCGCCTAGCCCTGTGTCATTTCTCTCCTCTGGTCCGTCACCAAAGCATCCTGGTTCAGTCAGACAACCTCCCTGCTGTTTTTTTATGTGAACAAACAGGGAGGCACCAGGTCCCTGGGTCTGATGGAGGAATGCGGTCTCCTAATGTCTTGGGCAGAGAACCATCTCCTAGACCTTCATGCAGTTCACATCCGAAGTTCGCTCAACAGTCAAGCCGATCTTCTGAGTAGAGAGCAGCTGAATCCGGCAGAATGGAACCTTCATCCGGAGGTGTTTTCTCATCTAGTCACCCTGTTCGGGAAGCTGCAGTTGGATGTGATGGCAACAAGACTCAATCGCAAGACAGAGGTCTTCTGTTCAATCTACAGGACAGACGAGCCGGATTACTTGGACGGTCTCTCGATCTCATGGAGACACAAGTTCCTATATGTCTTTCCCCTGTTTCCTCTGATCATGAGGGTTCTGACCAAAGTCAAAGAGGAGAAGGCATCAGCTCTGGCGGTCCTGCCTTATTGGCCCAGGAGGGCCTGGTTTCCTCTGGCTGTGTCGCTAGCCAAGGGGCGCTTCTGGGAGATCCCATTGAGACCGGATATTCTTCTGCAAGCAGGCCTTTTCCATCCATGTCCAGAGAGACTGAGATTGACAGCTTGGCTACTGACAGGTTAACCCGACAATCTATAGGGTTATCAGAAGATGTTATTCATATCCTGTCAGCAGCCCACAGGCCTGCTGCGGTGAAAGTGTACAGTCGGGTTCTAAAAAAGTTTAACACCTGGTGTAATCTCCATAATATCCTCTCTCCAGCGATCTCACATGTATTGTAGTTTCTCAAGGAAGGTTTCAACAAAGGTCTCAAGTTTAACACCTTAAGAGTCCATTTTTCAGCAATCAATTTTCACTTTGATGGCGCTTTCTCGAACTCGTCACTCGCTTTGAAAAACCTTCGCCCTCCCGTCAAGAATCCTTTACCTTCCTGGGACTTGCCGTTGGTGTTAGAAGCCCTATCTCAAGCTCCGTTTGAGCCATTGCAAACAGCCGACATTAGATCCGTGTCTTGGAAGACTCTATTTCTGGTGGCCATCACCTCGGCGAAAAGAGTAGGGGAAATACAAGCTCTGTCTGCAGAACATCCATTTCTGAAAGTGATGCAAGATTGCTTAATTCTTCGGATGAGACCTTCCTTCCTCCCCAAGGTGACATCCCTCGCCAATATTAATCAGGAGATTTTTCTACCAGATTTTTTCCCAGACCCTCAGGATGAGGCTCAAACTAAACTCCACTCCTTGGATGTTAAACGTGCGGTCCTAATTTATCCGGAGAAGACAAAGGACTTTAGACTGTCAGCCTCTCTGTTTCTCCAATATATTGGACCCAATAAAGGCAAGTCAGCTTCCAAAGCATCCTTAGCTCGCGATTGCCCGATGTTACGCTTCCTTGGGTGTTTCTGCTCCAGAAGGCATCAGAGCCCATTCGACTAGATCAACAGCTGCTTCCTGGGAGAACTAGCACAAGTTTCCATGGACCAAATCCAGAGCCGCATCATGGTCATCACCAGGGACCTTCATCAAGCATTACAGGCTAGATGTCCTTCCTAACAGAGAGGCGACCTTTGGTAGGAGTGTGCTGGAACTGGCGACTACGTAAATCCCACCGTCTTTGTTCTATTGCTTTATATGTCCCTCTGTTGTGCTGCCGAAGGGACGAACGGAAAGTTCAGATTTTCCTTACCGAAATCTTTTCTTTCCATGAAGTTCCAAGGCAGCACAAGCTACCCACCCTCATTAAATATGATTGCTGCATACTTCATGCTTGTATGTGTTCTCTGGGGGTTTGTATAATCAGTGGGGGAGGTGCCTGGTGCTAATTACTCTTAATTGATAGTATACTTGTGTTACTATTGTTTTGGTTCTTCTGTTAGTAGGAAAAGAGAAATAATGTTAACCCACTGTTGTGCTGCCTTGGGACTTCATGGAAAGAAAAAATTTTGGTAAGGAAAATCTGAACTTTATCTTTAGACGGCTCAGCAACTAAATTTCAGGCAGGCCAGGTGGTCCTTCTTCTCTTGGTGGAGAAAAATTAAAAGCCTACGCTCTCTCTCGTGTTTCTAAAGTTCTTGGTCAGGAGGATGCCCCTCGCCACATCATTCCACCTAAACGTTTAGTGCCAGTAGCCACCCCAGTTCTTCAAAATGTCCCTCCTGGCAAGACTTATGTGTCCCCAGCGCTTAGAAGAAGAGTTCTGAAATGGGCTCATCCTTCCTTGATCATCGGGCTTCCTGGAGTCCATAACACCAAGCAGTTGATCTCCCGTCACTATTGGTGGCCGAGTCTTTCCAAGGACATCAAGGACTATGTGGCTTGTTGCCAGGGGCGGATTAACTTTATCATAGGCCCCGGGCTGTTCACCAAGCCTGGGCCCCCCACCCCACTGTAACTATGGAAGCACTAGCCTGGCATTCATAGTGCAGGATAGATAATGCCATGATGTCCTGATTTGTGCAAAATTGCCATAAAAAACAGTGTTTTTTTTTGCAAATCATGGCAGAAGTGTAGCTAGGAGACAGTACATCATTGAAAGTATAAGTCTTTTTGGGTGGTCATGGGCCCCCCCAGGAGCTCAGGGCCCCGGGCTGCCGCCCAAAACGCCCCTGTTATAATCCACTACTGCTTGTTGCACCACCTGTGCCCAAAACAAGACGTCCTGTTTGAAACAAGCAGGTGTGCTTCAGCCTTTGCTTATTCCAGATTGCTTTTGTTCACATATTGCCATGAAGTTTGTTACCGACCTGCCCCCTTCAGGTAACACTGCTATTTGAGTGGTTACTGACCGGTTTTCCAATATGTCCCATTTTGTGAATCTCCCCAGTTTACCTTCCACACATGTTCTGGTTGCATGGGCTGCCACAATATATTGTTTTTAATAGGGGACCTCAATTTGGTTCTAGGTTTTGGCATGCTCTCTGTTCCTATCTCCAGGTGAAGCTAGATTGTTCTTCTGCCTTCTGAGACCAATGGGCAAGTCAAGAGAGTCAATCAGGTCCTGGGAAATTATCTCCAACACATTCTCTCTACTAGCCAGAACAAATGATTGAGTCTGCATCCATGGGCAGAGTTTTCCCATCTGGACCCAAGTTCCACTTGCACATCACCATTCTATATTGTCTACAGATGACACCCTTGTCCTCCACTGCCTCTGCCAACATCTTCTGAGGTACCAGCAATGGACGAAATAGTCAAAGACTTTGTGTCCATTTGGAAATGGACACAACAATCCCTGATGCAAGCCTTCGGTTGGAGGAAGTCCCAGGCAGACAAGAAGAGGACCTGTCATAACTTTCACTCCTGGTGCCAAAGTTTGGTTTTCTGCCCAATATGTGCTACTGAAAATCCCGATCTACAAGCTGAGCCCACGGTTTCTTGGACTATTTACAGTGCTAAAATGCACCCCATCTGCCCTCCACCATGTGGATCCCAAATTCCTTGCACATCTCCCTCCTTAAGCCAGTGATCCTTAACCACTTTTCTGTCAAGAACATTTGGCCATGAAAACAGTTAGAGGAAAACTTTTTTTTTGGTCGACTGAAAGAGTTTCGGTCCTGAAGAAAGGTCCTGAGAGCCTGAAGGTAACATTCTGCATCAGGAGCTCATCAAGAGATTCTTGCAGGCAAGAAGGAGAGGGAGGCCAAAGTAGGTGTAGCAAGTCCAGTGAAGACCAGCGGTCCCTTAGACTCTGCTCCCTGGTGTGGCTTACGCCATTGCTAGCGGCGGTCTAGTGGATCCACAACTCCAGTCGTTACAATTAGGGTATGCTCCCTGTGAGTCTGGATGTCCAAGAACACTATTGTGCTAGGAACAACAGTGATCTCAGTGTCAGTGGAGGTCTCAGACTCCATAAAACCAATGATCATGAATTGTTGGCAAAGGACCAACTTTTTGAGATGGAAATACTACTTCAAAGGCTATTATAACATTCTATTGTAACAATTTTTTTCTGGACAACTTACAAAAATAATGTGGATAAATCACTGATATGACATAAATCAGTGTTCTACCCATTATTAGTAAAAGCAGGGATCATGCTGCTCTTTCATCTTCACATGCAAACCTGTCACCTCCTGAGAAACCTTATTATTTAAAAGAAGACAAAAATATGACATTATTCTCTCTCAATTATTAGTAATTTTTTTTATTAATTTTAGTTAGCAAAAGGCCCTAAAGGAGAAGTCCCATGAACTAAAATAAAACTGCTGCAGGCAGTGGGGTGTGGGAACATACTAAACAATGTATACTTACACATCCCTGTGCCCTTGTTGCGCCACTTTCACTTTTTTGGGGCAGCTGGAAGTTATGTTAAGCCAGGTTCCATGTAGTTCATGGTCCCGGCTCCTTCTGCTGCAACATCACAGACCAGCTAATGGATTGCCCTGTGCCTGATGCAGGCTGCTGTGTGTTACAGACTCAAATTAAAGCGTAACCGTCATTTCAGGGTCATTTTTTTGAAAACATTAAATATCAACAGTTCAAGCGATTTTAAAAAACTCTGTAATAGGTTTTATGTACTGAAAGAGTTAACTTCTGGACTAAAAAAGCAATCTCCCAGCCCCCACCCTCACTGCAAAAGAAGCAGGATTTCTGTCTCCATTATGTGGCTATGGAGAGGGGAGGGGCTGTTGGGAGTGACTGAGCACGGAGGATTTCTGCAAAGCACAACACTCTCTAATCTTCTCTCAGTAAGTTCATAGATAAGCACTGACCTTTCTGAAACCTGAATCCAGCGTTTTAGGTGCCCAGAGAGTCTACAAACAGCTGACCTTCATGTCACCTCTTCCTGCTCCCTCATCTCCCTCCCCCCTTCATAGGCTTACAATGGAGAGAGCAGAGCCCGTCCTCACTGGCTTCTCTGTAATGAAGACGTGTTTGCCTGATAATGCACAGATAAGAAGTCAGGGGGGGAGGCTGGGAGATTGCTTCTTGAGTACAGAAGGAGGCTTTTTTGGCTGATGAAACCTATTACAGAGTTTCTTAAAATCGCTTATACTACTGATTTCTGCAATAAAAAAAAAAACATGACAGTTACACTTTAACCTTTTACAAACATTTGTGTGCTCCTCTAGCAGATTAAATCCTTATCAGCAGAAGTGCCCTAGTTTAGGCGATTAAAGAGGTTGTCTGAATACTTGCCCAGGCTGTTGGAGCTGCGGGGTACAGTTCATGGAATGTATACTTACCTGTCCCGTCCCTCCACCACTGACGTTTTCCCGGCTGCCCGCTCTGCACCACTGCCTATGATTTAAGAACATCCAATGACGTCCTGCTCCAAAATCCAAAGGATAGGGGACAAGTAAGAGATCACAGGGGTTCTGACCTCCGTATTGGCCTGGGTATTCATTCCTGTGGAACCGCTGGAAAGAGCCAAGTACAGCACTCAATACAGTAGCACTCTATTGAGTTGCGAACTGATATAGAGATCATCGAGGGGGGGGGGGAAATACGGCGGTCGGATTCCCGCAATCTCTTACTTGTCCCCTATCGTGTTTTAACCACACTTAAAATGCTCAAACCACACCCCTTTTTGGGCCAAACTCTAAATATGATAAAAATGGTAAAAAAGTTCCACCAGTATGCTGTAACTGCTAAATAAAGTTTTCAAAGACAGAAAAAAAATTGTGCAACATGTTGAGAAAAACACAGACACAAAAAGACTAAAAAATTCCTGCCTGCAATTCTGTGTTACTATAACAGGAAGGTAGTATACCCTGCATTAGAAGAATACACCTAATTGTCATGGCACAAAAAAAAACACCTGGCTAATCTCCAAGCTATTTGGGAAAGGGGTTTTTCCAGTTTTATATAAACAAAATTTATTCATTGTATAAAGAAAAGTAAAGCACTGTTCTTTACATCTAACGATTGTAAACCCATTCATATCCTTTATAACTAACAAAGATGCATGACCCTTAGGGTACAAACCCACTTGACGTATTTGCTGCGTGAATCAGTCTTAAAAATAAGCAGGCAAAACGCAGGTTGGCTTTATACAATTGTTCTGTGTTAAAATACGCAATTGCGTATTTTTAAAGCATGAAGCTACATGCGTTTTTCACACAGGTTGTTAACAACTGATGCTTTGCTAACAACAAGCTTCATGCTTCAAAAATACGCAATTGCGTATTTTAACACAGAACAATTGTATAAAGCCAACCTGCGTTTGGCCTGCTTATTTTTAAGACTGATTCACGCAGCAAATACGTCAAGTGGGTTTGTACCCTTAAAGATTTGTAGCCAAAAAGAAAGCATGGCAATATATTAGCATATAGCATAGCATTAGAAAGCTATAGATTACTTATAATAGCCTTAGAGGGGAACTTAAAAGTGTAAAGAAAAAAATCAATAAACAAAACCCCTCCCCTAATAAAAGTTCAGATCAGCCCCTTTCCCATAATTCAAATAAAAAAATGTAAACCACAATGAATATAAACATATCTGATATAGCCACATGCAGAATTGTCCAACCACTTCATTGTAACATGCCCTACCTCACATGGTCAAAAATAGCCAAAAGTCCAGTTTGGTCACATCTCATTGGCACAAGACAAAAAAAAGAATAAAAGTAATCAAAAATGTGACACTGACAAAAACAGATCACAGAGCAAAAAATAAACCTTTATACAGTCCTATACTTGGAAAATAAGGTATAGGGGTCAAAATGGAGCAATTTTAAAATACAAAGTGGTACTACAAAGCATAAACAGTCTTGCAAAAAAAGCCTTCACATGGAAGGGGAAAAAAATGAAAATGAAAATGCAAAAACAAAAACTTCCTACATCCTGGATGAAACTTAGGGTCTCATAAACTTATAGTAAATTGTCATCAGTGTGTGAGAGGTATCCTTTAGGCCCTGTTCACACAGAGCAAGAGGGACGGAATTCCGGCGCGGAATGTCGTTATCCTCTGTGTCATAATGACTCTATTGGAGGCGCGTGCGCCGCATCGCTCAGCGTCTCTCAGCGCTGAAGAGATGCAGCGCGCGCCTCCCATAGAGTGTCCCTATGACACAGAGGTTAATAGCATTCCGCGGCGGAATTCCGCCCCTCTTGCTCTGTGTGAACGGGGCCTAAGGGACATGTTTCGAAGCAGATATACAAAAATGGAAAATGCACAGGTTTATTCATTTTATTATGCAGACAGATAGACATCTGCATCTCTATAGATATACGAGTGACACTTGCTATATGAACAGGTCCTACATATTAATAACCGAAGTACATATCGAGGAACATTTATCAAGATTGGCGTTCGAGTACGCTGGTCTTAAAAAAAGCCCTGCACCCGTTTTCCCTGCCAGATTTACGCCTTTTAGTAAAGCTGGCCAGCCCTACACAATGGATCTACATCTGCTTCCAGAAGGTGTAGATTTGTATCATGATTTACATCTGTGAGATTTGTATCATGATTTACATCTGCGAGCAGGCATAAATCATGTTAAATCAGGTGCATGAGGAAGCCACGCCTCCTCCCCACCTTGCTGTGCCCACCTGCCCGCCCATCAGGCAAGTTGGGGATGTTGCTGGTATACGCCATGGAAAAGGGGTGAATCTGCAGTGGGAGACTGCTGGGACCCCCACTATGGATGAAAACTGGGGTGCCCCTGTTTAAATTGACTAGTGGTTGAATACTGCTCCATTAAAATTATATGGTGCTTACAAAGATAGCCAATGTTTGATGATTTTGTTTTTGCGCAGTGTACTTTACGATAAAACTAACTTGTTATCTGTATTCTGTCAATCAGTACAATTAGAACAACCCAAGTTGGAAATCTTTTCTTTTCTTTTACTACTAAAAATGTAACTTAAAGGGGTGATCCCATCTCAACTAACATAGCTATACTTATAGGGCTCGTAAAGTTAAATATTTTTGCAAATACAATCAATAAGCAAACTTGTCTCCTTCTCCTGATATGCCGCTCCTTTCCTTTTAAAGTTTTCCTTTTAAAGTTTTATCAGTACTGATTTGGAATAAATGGGACTATTTAATATTTTTTTTATTAAATGGTTTTTGGTATATTATGATAGTTTGGATATTTTCACACGTGTTATTACTAAATATATTACTTTATTCAGAATTCAGATTTTTTTTTTGCAAAATACGAAAATGTGGTAAAGTTTTTTAACTTTCACAAACGTTTTTTATTTTTACTTTTATATACAATCATTTGATTGTCGGTGCAGCTCTGTATTGATCTGTAAAATGAGCACTCTACTAGTAGAGTCTACCTGACGCAGACTCTACTAGTTGAGTTAACATGGGAGCTATGGAGGCTCCCATGGGAACTCAACTACTAGAGTCTGAGTTATGTTATAGACTTTTCCTACCTACACTTTTTCCTACCAATGCACTTTTTCCTACCTACAACCTATTTGCAGACACAGGGGGGCCTAATGTGTCAAAACTAGAACATAAGAGATAAGAGTGAAACCTGATGTTGCCAACCTGATTATTTTTCTGGACAACCTGTCACAGGCGGCTAATGTTTTTTGGGTTTTTTTTGGGACAAACTAGAAAATCATATATATCTCAGACTATATGAGTGAACAGTTCTTGCTTCATTTCCCAAAGAGCCTCTGAAACAAAAGAATAGTGTCTGTTTTTGAGTAAAAATTAATATAAGACATTGTCTTATTTTTGGGGAAACATGGTAGGGCATTGTTGTACAGAATATGCAATTATCTTATACAAAAGCAATGGCATCTAAACTTCAGCCCTCTTCCCACATCTAGTTGTAGATGTACAGTAATAATCTTTTTCACAGTTGGCTCAGAAACTGTGCCTTGCCTTCTGCAGCAAAAACTGCAGCTAGCCCCGATCCTGGCTAATTTACCCTCAAGATGTTGCTGTCTATAGTAATTGCAGCACCTTAGTGGTTACACATTGGGATGGGGTTGTAATCCTGGGGATGCTTGGCTATAATAACCCATACTATAAAAAAATGTATTCTCATACCTCACAGTAAACGCTGTAATAAGACAGAGCCACAAAAGAGAAGGTTAAACACAGTAATGTCAATGTAAAAATTAAATTTTAACTCTCTGAATATAGCAATGCAAAAATAAGGGTTTATGGTTATAGTGTTTAAGTGCTTTTATAGTGCAATGGTAGTAAAACAGAAAACAATATAAATTTAGTATTGCCATAAATATACTGACAAATGAAATAAAGGTATTGTGTTGAATTGTATTGAATGTTGTAAAATTTAAAGGAAAAGTCCTGTGAAATAAAAAAAAAAAAGAGAGAGAAAGGCAGGGATGGCAGGAAGATAATAAACAAAAGTAAACTCCCTTGTCCCTCTGTTCCTGCTGACGGTCGTCAGATGTCATTTTCAGCTGAAATACGGGTTTTGTACCCAGCTCTTCCAGCTGCAACGTTACAGCCCAACTGAGTGATTGTCCTCTCAGCCAGTCATTGATTGGGGCAGTGTCCCTTCCCAGTCACTGATTGGCTAAGCAGGCAATCAATGTGATGTTGCAGCTGGAAGAGCTGCAGGTGGCCGGTGGCTGTCAACAGAAGTGGGGAGCAGCGCTACAGGGCACGGGGACAGGTAAGAATACTTTATTATTTTCCCCCACCCCCCCCCCCCTGCCCTCCTCCCTTTTTTCAATATCACAGGACTTCTCTTTAAAAACTTAGGTTTTTTCTCACCCTAATGACATCTGCCACACAACCCTAATCAAAGGGTTAAATGAATATTGCACATGAAGATGTAAGAATAAGTTTTTATCTGATACTTATTGTTAATAAGATAATTGTCTCTTTTTTAGTTGTGTTCCCTGTTTCCCCATGTCCCTTTAGTAATAGTAAGCAGACGGGAGGCACTGAAGCTGGAGAGAGCTGTTTCCAAACTCTCTGACACTGTAGAGAATTCAGCAGCACAGCAGATCTCTGCTCCTCATCAATGCCAAGTGAATTTAGAAAGAGACTGCAACTTTCAGCTTTCCGAGCCTTCCCAGTAAAACAACCTCTGACAACCTCCTGATCCAAAGGGACTCTGAGACATCCCAAAAAGGAAAGCAAGGATCCTCTAGGAATCCCATCAACATACCGGATATGAAATATAGAGGCCAGCCACATTGTAACTTACTAAATATGGTGTCAAGTTAAAACCCAGAGGGCTACGGCACAATCCTCCTCCAGATGGCTGTGGTTGACTAAAATAGGCTGCATTGGGTTAATTAGTAAACAGGGACTGAACAAGAAAGAGCTCTTTAGGAAGGATACGGGACCAATTTCAAACCACTCACTCTGAAGAGTCATTCACTGACTTGTAAACTGCATGTTCAGAACTGCCGCATGTACTGTGCCACTTTTAAAGGGCATCATGATTTCATCCCATTAATCTAAGAAATCCATGCTGACTAGTAAAGAATTGTGTTTTATAAGGAAAAGTGTGCATTTATTTTGCCACATGAAATCTTTAATGTGTGGGTTTGCTTATAGGGTTACATTACAGAATTACATATACGGCAATTCCCTTCATACTTGCAGCAATCCCATGGGAATCGTGATACTAAATTGTCATGTCCCATTAGAACAGGGGTAGGGAACCTTGGCTCCATCTCCAGCTGTTGCAAAACTACAATTCCCATCATGTCTTGACATCCAAAGCTTTAGCTTTGGCTGTCCATGCATGATGGGAGTTGTGGTTTTACAATAGCTGGAGAGCCAAGGTTCCCTACCCCTGCATTAGGAGAACAAACCTCCCTTCCTGTCCTGAACCTTTGCTGCAATGAAGTCCTAGATGTTGAAGTAAGAATTGCCTGGACTAGACACACAGAAGCAAACCCTTCTATGTAAACAGTATTAGATCTGTTAGAGGTTTTCAGCCTCTAGATGTAACCAAGAATGTTATCCACCTACAAGCAACCTTGCAGTTGGATGTGAAACCCATCTTTGTGTTTAGAAAGTGCCAATGCATGTATTATACAATACGATTAGAACCTTGTTTTAAGAAGCGTAGTACCGACACTACTCACTAGGCACGGTTCACACACTTAGGCAGACTAGTATTCTTGCATGACAATACTTTTGCATCCGGGGTGCTCCCCTTGAAAGCCAGACAAACCTTATATATTCACCGATATGTAGAAAAAGATACAGGGGCACTCACCGTTCAGATGCGTAGTCTTTATTTCAAGTGCAGGTTAAAATTTCAACAGATACATCTGTGGCGGGCCTGGACGCTAGCCACTATTCACACAAGCTATGACAGCTGTTTCACGCGCATGCGTGTTTTGAACTTTAGAAGAAGAAGAAGTAGAATACTGAAGAATACTTGAAAGTAAGAAGATACTTGTGCCCGTGTTTCAACCTTTGTTGTCGTGGTACCACCTGTTGCCTTACAGTGTCGGGTGACCCGTCCTATTAGGATGGCACAAGCCCCAGGCCTTGTTACCTGAGTTGAGCAAGGTGGCCAACTTTGCTCTGGCCGGATCAGTTCCTTTTGTTTCAGCATACTGTCCTGCACCTTTAGAGATGTTCACGGTGTGGGTTGGGGTGACCTCTGACTTGTCCTCTCCCAAGTAGCTTAACACTGCATAGTGAGTAGAAGTGTAGCTTTTGAAGAAAAAGTCTCTCTGTCTCCCATGTGCGTTTATCACTACCACACACTAGAATACACTGGACACTGACTAAGTGTAGGAATGCACTTCTTCTCCCCATGTGACAACTTCCTACAGGAGGTGTAATGTCCCCTGTGAGTGGTGGAGAAGAAAGTAAAAGAGAAAAGGAGAACAGAGATAGGTGAAAGGAAAGAACAGCTCTCATTGGTGTGCAGAGTACAAAAAACAATAACCCCTTACTCACTACAGCTGTGCAATACATAAGTGCATATACACATAATAGCGACATATTGTGGTAAAACTTGGGTACTACTTCATTACCACATTTACTTAAAGTACAGACTTTTGCGAGGGGTGTAAAAGCTAATGACACCTGTGGTGGGACACCACAACTAGATATTCTGCACTTTTATGCACTGTCCCAATATCCTTTTGTATTTGCTATGGTTTTTCAGTTTTTTACTTGCTATATATCCATCGGAACAATAGCCCAGATATAAGGCCCTATTACACTAAATGATTGATGGCCTTACATGGCCGATTCCTGGATTTCCAGGCCAATATTCGTTTAGTGTAATAGAGCATGTTGAAAGTTAACGATCAGCCGACATTCACAATGACAACTGGTCACGGTCTTTGACCATGTCAAAAGATCCCAATTTGTGCAGTGATGGTCTGCAGAACGTAGCTCCACGTAATACAAGTGGTGGCAGTAGACCACCAGTGACTTCAATGGGCTGCCCGAACAATTTAACAATTATTTGAGGGGCCCCTACTGCTGCTCCCCTCTCATGTAATAGCACAGGCAGGGAGCAGGGAACAAGGGGGAAGTGAGCGATGAGCTGACAGGTCCGGCGCTTGTTTCCCCCAGAACATCGGGCTGTGTAATACAGCCTTCACTATTGTTGTCTACTTGTAAGTAAGCTTTATCGTCTGTTCATTGGTAGCGTATTTATTGTAGTGATAGATTGTAGTCATGTACCAGTCTGCCATTTATCTTATGCATGTAATGTGTTGTTTTTTTTTATCATGTAATGTTCCTGTTTGTCACTTCCTATCGCTTGTATAGCGCACTGGAAGAACAGGACTACAATGAAAGGTTTCAACTATATACAAATGATGCAGGATCCACTGTTCAAAGTAGGTTATTGTCACATTCATCTCCTCACCCTCCTTGCGTAAAGACCTCTGCATAGGTCATAGGGTGTGCCTAAAACATTCTCCCATAAATGTCAAAGAGTCAACACTGAGCTAAAGGTTCCCTTGGTCCATGTGGCTCTTGTAAAATATATATGTAAATTGTGTTATAAGCAACTCAGGCAAGATGGCTCCCCCTATAATCATGTACAGAATGAAAAAAAAATTACAATGAATTAAAAAAAAAACATTGGAAGAACAGACATCAGTATCTGGTTTTAGCTAGAAAAAGTAGGTGATACATTGGCCTAGATTTATTGGAGTGTGTAAAATAGAAATTGGTGTAAACTGCCCATAATGACCAATCACAGCTCAGCTTTCAGCTCTGGTAAAATAAGACATGAGCTGTAATTGGTTGCTATAGGCAGTTTACACCAGTTTCCATTTTACACATTTTAAAATATATAACAAAAAAAATAAATATTACTCTGATTGTTAAAATTTCCTATGTGACCAGGCACCCTCCATTCTACATTACCAGGGACTAGGGAAAATTCTTGAGTATCCCATTGATTTTATGGGGCTCATTACTCAAATTGAGTAATGAGGATTCAAGCATTTTGTTACTTGCTCAACACTAGTTGTAACCATCACTTTTGGCCAAATTAGAAGCTCTTCTCTGCTGCAACAACAAATCAGTCTGCTATCAGGGAAGTTACCATTCTAGATCCATACAGAACTGTGCTCATAAATGTTACATTTTTTCAAAGATTATAATATTTAAAAGAAAAACTTCAGTATTTAAGTCCTAAATTTTTCAGAAAAAACGCAAACTTTTTCAGAAGAAACACAAAAATTTTCAATTTTTTGTTTTTATGACAGTACTTGTTAGGCTAAAGGAGATCTATTGGTGCTCGAAATGTTTCCAAACCATCTTATCAGGATCAGCCTAGGGGGCAAAACAATTAGATGTAAAAGCAGAATTTCCTTGAGATGAAAGCAGGCTCTTGTTTCAGAAGTAGCCCCGTTCATTAGGTCTTAGCTAATGTGAACACAGATGCAGTCTATTTGCCATATGTTTGTAATGCTTTGAAGACACATACACATTCCATGAATTTATGTGCTGCAACTTTCAGATATTGTCCCAGATTCAGATCACCTGACATCTCCATTGAAAAAAATATAGAGAGACAATAGAGGCATAGAGATTGGGTAGACATTTCTCTCCCCATCTCTCTTTTTGCTTGCTACAGGTGAGGTGAAAGATTTTATAGAAAGTTTATGGAGCAAGGAGAGTGATGGGGAGAGAAGCCCTTAACTGAGTTCTTCTCCCATCTGATTAAAACTTTTCACATTCTCCCTGACATGTCAAAGTTTTTTTTTTTTTTTTTAATAACACTATTGCTTTGTCAGTAGCAGGACTAGGAGTCAAGATTGGAAGAAATACTTACCAATTATATTATTTCACTATGCTTACATATAGGGATATCTCATGGATAACTCTTAAAACGTATAATTAAAACTATAATTATGAAATACAATTAGTATAGTGCATGTGGTTTTTTTTGTGTTGCATTGTTCTTATTAAAAATTGTAATGTCATGTGATTCAAGGATTTCTGTTGAAGTTTTCTATTGGGGGCGGAGCCCTAGCTACTATGTTTGTACACTGGAATGTAACTATGTTTGGGGCATATAATGCACATATATCGGATAGAATCTTATGGGTATTTTTGTACTGTTACCGCTTTTAATCTCACATGTAGTACATTTAGTTGTGTGTGCGTTTCTTTTGTATGTAACACATTTGATTGCATATATGTGCATTTATTTTTACTGATGTGATAATGATCTTTATCACTAGATACTAGAGATGAGCAAATTTACAGTAGAAACGAGGACGGGAAGCTTCTCCCAGGACTGGATCCAGCTTTTCCAGGCACTCGGGGTGGAGCGGCATGGACTTCAAAGGCAGCCAGCTGATAAGCAAGCAGATTGCTGAGCTAACGCACTGTAAATTCGCTTATCTATCATACGTGTGGTGGTACATATAGTATAATCCTCAACATTAACCCCTTCAAGACAGAGCCCTTTGATGCACAAAAGTCTGGGTCAGATTAATGCAATGTTCCTCCCCGCCTTCTAAGCGCCATAGCGCTTTTATTTTTCCACCTACAGGGCTGGTTGGGGCGTCATTTTTTGGGCCATGATCTCAATTTTTATTAATATCATATTGGTGTAACAAAAAAATTTTGATTGCTTTTTATTTATTTTTTTGTGATATATAATTTAATAAAATCAGCAGTCCTGGTGCGTTTTGTTTTTCCCCCCGTTTACGCCGTTCACCGTGCTGGAACAATAATGTTATATTTTAATAGACTGAACATGCATGCTACGATATGTAATATGTTTATTTATTTTAAAATATTTTTATTTTTATAATGGGCGAGGGGGTCTTTTAAAGGGAACCTGTCACCCCCCGTGCCGGGGTGACAGGCTCCCGACCCCCGCTACAGCGCCCTATACTCACCTGATCCCGCCAGGTCCCCCTTCTGGATCCGGTCGGGTCACGGAGATCTCAGCCGCTGCAGCCTGGCGCGCGCGCTGAGAGATGAGTCCAACGTTCATAGAGAATGACGGAGTGCTGGACTCTCCGTCATTCTCTATGAGCGTTGGACTCATCTCTCAGCACACGCGCCGGGCTGCAGCGGCTGATATCTCCGTGACCCGACCGGATCCAGAAGCGGGACCCGGATGCCATGTACAGATGCCATGACTAAGAGCCAGGTTGGTTCGAAACGCGTCGGCTGTTTCTTTTAATGAAAATTTCTAAAATAAAATTTAAGATTTTATGAGCTGAAGGAATCCTGTTGCTTTTCTTTATCTCCTATTTAGACAGAGAAATGTGTGGCCAATAACAATTATTTTACAAAAGGCCCTTTTACTCCTTTGTTCCTAGGAAGGGTCTTGGTCATACACATGCAATAGCTTTTGGTACGCCAATGACAGACAGCTCTGGCAGCAGCTTATCACTGAGAATAAGAAGACTGGGCAGATAACATCAGACATGCAGGAGAGTCAGGGTTCCTACATGCACATTAGACAGACAGACAGTCCTGCTAAAATCATCACGTTCAGATGACCTTTTCTAATGTACGGTATTAGGCTGGGGTCACACTGCAATTTTGCAATCCATTTTTCTTGTGCATTTGTGTGCATCCGTTTAGATCAGTTTTTCCATTGACTTTCTATAAAAAAACGGATCCAAGCACATCCGTTTTTTGAAGTGTACACAAAAATGTGTGTACGCCCAAAAAAAAAGGATGCATTTTGATCCGTTTTTTAATCTTTTTTTTTATAATAGAAGTCAATGGAAAAAACAGATCAAAACAGATGCACACAAATGAATCTTTTTTTTTCCATAAAAAAAAAAAACGGATTGCAAAAACGCAGTGTGAACCCAGCCTAAGAGGGCAAAATGGAAAATGACACATGTACATTAGGGATTGTAAATCTAATGTTTGCATTTAATCTAATGGTTTATAGGGATGGTTATAGGAATATTTATATTTTACCTATCCTCTGAAAGTTGGTTTTCCAGGGTTGGAAACTGTTTGTAGGACAAGGCTTGTTCATACTTATGTGTACAACAATCAGTCCACTGGGACCATGCAATGTATATACCCCTAGGTTACCAGTGGTAAACACACTACATGCTACTAGGTATCAGTAACTGGGGATTACATACAATATAGAGCCATAGGGGACTGAGCATTGTTCTTAGTCATAAGCAACCTACCATTGTATATAGGACTACATTAGTTGAAACAGAGCAAGACATACAATTTTAAGCAGCCCGGAAGGATCATTGTGAAAGCTATTCTGGTACATGCCTTTAAGGCACTAAAACATTTAACTTTATACCATTATGTCACCAGAGACCTACAATATAAAATAAATCCAGCTCTTACCCACTCGCTATTACACGCCCGACGCATGTAATAGCTCAGCAAGCGGGCAGGGAACGAGGAGCAAGTGAGCGCTGACCTGATAGGTCGGCGCTTGTTTGCTGCTCTGAATCGCCCCCTGTAATAGGGGTTTAAGAGGCCTAAATGATGACAGATGCAATATAAAGAGTAGCAACAGTTGTAAATTTGGCCACAATTCTCACCAGCAGGTTGAGGCAACAAACCTGCCCACTCTTCTGGCTGCATAAAACCCTGACACTTCTGGTGGGAGACACAGCCAACTGTAACTGGAACCCTTGAACAGCTATGTTTGCGCGTGAGTGGGATTTATCAGTTTGCGTTATAACTACAAGAGGCTTGAGCCTGGGGCTGTTGGGCAATACCAACACCACATAGGAAATCTTTGAATTAGAATATAGCCCATTCATAGACTGAAAACAGATACATTTTAAACAATGACATGACTGTTAGGTGTAACAGATAATTTATTGTGCTCTTACCGGAAAGTCATGTAATCAATATAGGTGACTCAATATATGTGGAATCCTCAGCTTACATCTGTATATAAAAGTGGAAGTCATATCCCCTAAATGTTTGGTGTTGATGCATGGATTACCTTTTTGTACAATACAGTTATAAATATCAGATGGAAAATGCATTTTTTTTGCCTCTAAATTTTGACTAATTGCAGTTTTTCATAATCTTGTATTTTAGGTATATTTAAAATGCATCATTTATATGGCGCTGTACACCAAAACACCCTTTTTGGCGACACTCTGGCTTGGCTATTAATCCCTTGTCATGTTCCATAAGGAATTTCAGGCGAGATGGAACATATTAGCATTTAGTAGAAAATCAAGCTGTTTATAAAAGACTTTACCTAAGCCCGATCTAATAGTTTCCAATGTCCTGACACACAGAAGCATTGTGAGACCATAATGCTATCCCGCTTTTGACTCTCTCCGCTATCCCTTCTTCAGTTAGGGCCCTATTACACAAAGCGATAATCGACCAAATCGGGCTCATAAGTCAGATTAGGCTCTGTGTAATAAAGACATTGGCCGATCATCGGCTGATTGTTGTTTTTCAGCAAATTTAAAAATCATCGCCTCCAACTGTGCATCACTATGTATAATAGCTATGCACGGCTAAGGACACTGTAAGGAAAATTTATACCTCCCCTGGTGTTCTGCAGCCAGAGAAGGACTGGCTATCTGGCATTTCGGGCAAATGCCAGATGAACCAGTACCCTCTGTGGGCTTGACTTATCTGCCTCCTAGTGATGTGCTATTTTCCTGCACATCGCCAGAAGCGGACTGATTACCCACATGGGGAGGATTGCCTAGAGAGGGGTTTTAGTCCTAGTCCGGCCCTGCCTGTAGCCATTACCCCATGTTTCCTGCCATCTCTGACACTTCTATTCCCATATCTCTACTAAGAGGCTGCTCGGCCAATCACTGGCCATGGGGCTGTCCTGTCTCGGTCAGTGATTGGCTTAGCAGCTTGTCACATAGAAGACGGTATCGGAAGTATCAGAGATGGTTGCAGGGAGCAGTAAATGCAGGGAAAAGGTACAAGGAAACTGGGAGAGCATGGATAAGTATACATTTTATTATTTTCTATACCAAAGTAAGGGCTGCACAGACATCGCTAACTATGTCCGTGCAGCCCTTGCCCCACCATCATCAAACCACCTAAAAGGGTCAGTAAACAATCTAGCAAATTGGTTCTCGCTTACAGTGCTCGTTGAGCCGTACCATATTACACAGCCCTGATGTCTGTTTGATAGGACATTGACCGCCCCCTGTCGTTTTCCTGTGCCTTGGTGCCAACAACGCAGCATGAAGGATCATAAAAAAATCATGTACGTCACTGGGATATTTGCCTATTTTAAATCTCCCTGAGTGGAAATGAGTTTTTCTGATCCATAGAGTGACCACTGGATGGCATACTTAGGGCTTTGATCTTTGCAGTTTTAACTGCAAAGTCTTTATTACTGCCCCATATTACAGGCCCAGTCACCGGATCAGGCAGAAAGTGATGGTAAATGCTTTTGTGACTAAAAACAAAATTTTTTAGGTGTGAATCTTTATTAAGAAAATCGATAAATATTTTGTTTCTCCACTTTATTTTTGTGTAAAATCCGTGATGAAACCAATGTTTGAAAGTTTTAACAAATTAGTATTATAATCCTGTTAAGAAAAAAAAAAGAACAAATGAAATGTGCAGATTATTGCAAGACTGTCCATAAGATGGGTGACATGGAGGAGCATGTGACCATGCCCCGCCCCCCAGTGTCCCCCATAGGCATATATAGGCTCAGTGGTGGACACTAGGGGGCAGGCATGGTCACATGCTCCTCCATGTCGGTCATCTTATGGACAGACTCACCGTGGGGCAGGGCAGCACCGCCTGAAGGAGGCGAGTCTGATTTTAGATCTATGAGGTACACAGTGAGCTGCTGTCAGTATATAAAGTGAGTACACTTACTAATACTGCACACTGAACTATTTTACTATAAAGTGACCAAACCCTTTAAAAAATAAGGGAGGAAAATAAAGTTTTAACTGTATCCTCCTAGCAAAATGTGTTTTCACTGCAAATCGACCCTAACATTCACATAAGTAACCTCCCATACATACATATTGTAGCAAGCTACACAGTTCAGTTTTTAATCAAAATACTTTGCGGCAGAAATGTGCCACTGACTTATAGGAATACAGTGAAATTGAAAGAATCCTGGTAGATCGACCCTTGCTTTCTCATGAGATTAAAAATAGCCAAAATGCTTTCCTACAGCCCTCCTGCTGCCCTGTATATTTTAACATCATTGTTAAGAAATTTTCAGAAATGTAAGTTGAACAGATGTAATTTATAGTGGTACTGGGCTCGCAGCTATGTGAAATCATCTAAATTTAAACATTTGTATAAAAAGAGCAACATTAACATGAGATCCACATCATGCTTTGTAAGTAATGCTAAAATGTTCCTGATGAAAGGGGAACTCCGGGTAGAGGTAAAAAAAAAAAGAAACTTCTGTAGAAGCATAACATACTACTTACCTGTCTATCCCAGTTTTGAAAATACCAAAAATACATTTGTTTGGGCTGTTTTTGCTCTGTATTGTTTCTGTCTTTTCTGGTTTAGCATTTCCCAGAATGCAATGCTTTTCCTCAGCTGACCATCACAGCCCCCACCCATTACAATCAGTAAAATTAGTGCAGCTGCTGCTTCTGGCTGGTCTGAGATGGTGAATCACTCAGGGGATTGGGTTATCCAGCCAAGCCTCCTGTGACATCACGCCCTGCCCCCTGTCTGTATAATCAGCAAACACACACAATGTGAGACAGAGATATGTAAGATTTGTCTCCTAGGGGGGGGATAGCAGCAGGAGCAGGAGACAATGTCAGTTGGCACATAGGCCATTTTTATCCCTTCCTGGATTTCTATCAGCTACCAGTGTGACAGAACCGTACAGATACAGTAATACATTGTATAGACGCATCTATATAACTTTTAATGTACTTTTAATAGAAAACAAGTTTTTCTTATCCGGAGTTCCCCTTTAAATTACATAGATCAGCTGTCACTTCAGTATCTGAAAAAAATGGAAAACCACCCAGGGGAATAGTAAAGCTCTGCATAAATAGTGTTGAAGTTAAGGAGCCTATATAGTGCTCTGACCTGATAATACTGTTTGTGTCTCTCCAAGCTATAAGGTGCACAGTTACGGAGTCATTCATGTCCATATACTTTGCATCACATTTTGTTACATTACAGCCTTGTACTAAAATGTAAAACAAGCCTACCCCCCAATTCAATCTGAGCTCGATACCTTATAATGAGAATATGCAAAAAGAAATTTTAGAAATGTTTGCACATTTATTGCAAAGAAAAAAATATAATTTGCTATGATACTTGGTGTTTAGCTTTGGTGGCCTCCCATTTCTCTATGAGACTCTGTCAGTAGGTGTATGCTGTCCTATCTAAAGGTAGCCTAAACTAGTGACAAAGAAGCTGAACAGAATGATGGATCACTTACATTGTTCAGTGCAGCTGATCCAGAGATTTCCTCCTGAATAACATGGACAACAGGTAGTCCTCTCCATTATGTGCATGAGCCCAGTGGTCCTCAATATTCATGTTGCTGATTGGCAGTTATCTATCCATGCTGTGTATAGGCAGTCAGCTGTCAGTCAGCAGCTGAAGGGCAGGGAGGTATATGGCAAGAATCCAATTCTCCTGCATATTAGGAGAGCGGCTCAACAAAATGATGTAATACACCGATCTGTTCAGCATTTCCGTCACTAGTTTATGCTGTCCTCATTTAAGCGGGCGTAAACCTAGTGACAGATTCCCTTTAAGATGATTATAGTCACCTGTGGTAAATTTAAACTTTAGGCCGGGTTCACACTGAGCAAAACTAGCGGAATTCCGCAGCGGAATTGTCCACTGCGGAATGCCATTAGCCTCCCTCTCATAATGTGAGTCTATGGGAGGCGCGCACTGCTGTTCTCACAGCTTCTCTCCGCGCTGAAGAATGAACATGTTCATTCTTCAGCGCGGACAGAGCAGGAGCGCGCGCCTCCCATAGACTTCCATTATGAGAGGGAGGCTAACGGCATTCCGCGGCGGAATTCCGCTAGTTTTGCTCAGTGTGAACCCGGCCTTAAGGGACAGGGACAAGAAAGAAGCCACTCCTCAAAAGACATATAAAATCCTGTCTGTAGTTAGAAAAGGAAACCTGGTACTGGCCATCACCTGCCCAATATGATTCCTACAGTTTCAGCAGCTGCCCTGCAAAACGTTAAAGCGGCACTATCAGCAGATTCGGGCCAGTGAAACTGCTGATATGCGCGAGCAGCTAATTACCGTAGGACTGCAGGGCCGCTGTTCCTTCTACCATGGGGTCCGGTACTTAGCAGATTTTTTATAATTCCTGATATGCTAATTAGGCTGTTCCGTGCATTTGGGCGTTCCCTGCCTGCCTGGAGCACCCGCTCAGCCTGCCTAGCCTGCCCGCCTACTATTCATATATGCATAGTTAGGCCGCTTGTTACGGCGCATGTGCAAGGAGCAGCCTAACTATGTATATATGAATATGCATAGTAGGCGGGCCGGGAGGGCAGGCGGGAGATGCCTTAAATGCTCAGAACAGTCTAATTAGCATATCGGGAATCATCAAAAATCTGCCCAGTGTCGGACCCCACAGGAGTAATTAGCGGCTGGTACATATCAGCAGTTTTACTGGCCCGAATCTGCTGATAGTGCCACTTTAATGTTTTGCAGGGCAGCTGCTGAAACTGTAGGAATCATATTGGGCAGGTGATGGGCAGTACCTGGTTTCCTTTTCTAACTACAGACAGGATTTTATATGTCTTTTGAGGAGTGGCTTCTTTCTTGTCACTGTCTGATGGGTAAGCTTGGGTTGTATCCTATTCGGGGAAGTCCTGCAAATTTTTTTTCTTCTTTCAAATCAGCTGTCAGTAAGTTATATTGACTTGTAATTTACTTCTATTTAAAATCTCAAGTCTTTGAGTACTTATCATCTGCTGTATGTCCTACAGGAAGTATTCTGCCACATTGCTCTGCTGCTACCTCTTTACATGTCAGGAACTGTCCAGAGCAGAAAAGGTTTTCTATGTGGATTTGCTACTGCTCTGTTACACCAGTTGATTTAAAAGAATTTTTGCCAGAGTTCCCCTTTAAGATATTTTCTAAACCTGTGCCTTAGAAAGGAACAAATGATAGAATATGCGTTTGTTTCTTGCTGCTGATAAAGTTTATATGATTGTTCATACACCCTTCTATACAGTTAAAAAGGATGTTGACATGTATCACCCTGACAGAACACCTGTTTGGCCTCCGTCAGTTCAATGGGAACCTTTGGCTACAGTTGTCACATATGCCAGGAGATTTCCAAATGCATATGGCTAATGCGCTCACCCAAACATAATGTACACAACTTTTTATGGAGACAAATATCCATCAACAAACATAAGCAATATGTAACATTAACTTTTCTATGATCAATGTTCATCTATTTCACAGTTATCTAAGTAAAAAGAAAGTCAATGGCCACCATGACATAATGGCACTCACTGTATATACAACGTATATAGGACATGAGAAGATTAAGACATGCCTACATTAGTTTTTTTCTCCATTCCGGTGGATCAACACTGTAATAATATAGGTTGTTCTTGATGTAGAGCGTCATCCGAAGCTCAGCCGCGATTGGCTGAGCACAGTTATGCTCAGCCAATCACGGCTGAGCTTCGGATGACGCTGCAGAGGGCGGCCGGCACTCGGGAAGATCCGCCGGCCTCCCGAAGAAGACGTCACTGCTGAGGATCGGAGACCGTGGTCGGCACGTGACAGGTAATGTATAGCGCACCACACTTCCGGGTACACGGGTGGGGGTGGTGGGACACGGGGAAGGGGGCCATTCACAGACATAACATACATTACAAAGTTGTATAACTTTGTAATGTGTGTTATTCTGTGAATAATTTTTTGGCGCCGGACAACCTCTTTAAATACACTCCAGCTGACCAATGAACCCTATAAGAAAAATTCAGACAACGTTGACACAGTTATTACAGCATTTTTCCTCTATAAGGATATATAGTTACCAGCCATGTCTGCCTTATAAGTGTCTCTTAGAGTTGTTCTGGCTTAGTAAAACTTTGTTTTTAAACATAAAATGGAATCCAACAAAAACAACAGGAAAACTTGGCCCTGAGCTACGAGGGTTTGTTAAGGCTTAGGGTCCATTTACACAGGAAGATTATCTGACAGATTATCTGCCAAAGATTTGAAGCCAAAGCCAGGAATGGATTTGAAAAGAGGATAAATCTCAGGCTTTCCTTTATGATCTGATCTCTGTTTATAGTCTGTTCCTGGCTTTGGCTTCAGATCTTTGGCAGATAATCTGTCAGATAATCTTTCTGTGTAAATGGACCCTTAGACTGGGGCCACAGCTGTGGGATAGTACTACAGATGATAGTACATGGATATATTTATGTATTAGGTAAATAAGCCTCTAAACAGCTCAAGGGATCTACTGCATTCATCATAACAAACAAAATAGACAAAAAGTTATGTCTGAGACGACATAATGAACACAACACACATTAAAATGACTTCTGGACTCACATATTTACTATTCGATTGTCATAAACGTGCATATGGGACTTTATAGTTACCCACGTTTTGGCTTCAGGTTTTATTTTTTTTATAACAGATGCCTTAACCCTTAGGGGACACAGCTACATTTGGTGTTTATGACACGACCAAATTTTTCAAATATGACATGTGTCACTTTATGTATTGATAACTCTGGAATGCTTTTACCGATCCTTGTGGTTCCAAGATTGTTTTTTTGTGACATGTTCCACTTTATGTTAGTGGTATATTTGGGCCACTACCTTTAAGTTTTTTTGTGAAAAACTCCAAAATGTTGTGAAAAATTGAAAAAAATTGCATTTCTCTAAATTTGAAAGTCTCTGCTAATAAGAAAGATAGTTATACCATATAAATTATTGATTAATTCATATCTATAACATGTCTACTTTATGTTGGCAGCATTTGGTGAGCCTGCTTTAACTTTTTTAGGATTTTAGAGGCCGTGATTGTTTAGTAGCAATTTTCTAAATTTTTGTGAAAATTTAAACTGGGATTTCTTTAGGGACCAGTTTAGTTTTGAAGCATATTCAAATGAAGTATTGAAGTATTCAAATTGACATTTAAAACAGTTTTTAACCCTTTAGGCATTTCAGAGGAATAACTGCAAAGTAAGTGTGAAAAGTAAAAATTTCCATTTTCTTGGCAGACATTCCAATTCAATCCTATTTCTTTCATACCGCACAGCTATAAAAAGTAAAATACAATAAAACATTTATTCCTCTGAATCTGCAGTTTTTACAAATACCCCATTTGTGGGTGTAAACTGTTGTGCAGGCGCACAACACGGCTCAGAAGAGAAGGAGCACCCTTTAAATTTTGGGGGATTTGGCTGGAATAAATATAGGAGACCATGTTACAGTTACAGAGCCCCCCTAGTGCCGAGACAGTGGGAACCCTCCATAAGTGACCCCATTTTGAAAACTACACCCCTTAAAGAATGTAACAAGGGGTACAGTGGGCATGTGGACCCTACAGGTTTTTCACAGTTTTTTGCAAAAGTGGGCAGTGAAAATGAAAAATCACATTTTTCACACTTATACATTGATGAAACCTCAAATTTTTCAAATTTCAAAAAGCTTAGAGGAGAAAAAGCCCCCGGATATTTGTAAAGCAATCTCTACTGAGCACAGAAATACCCCATTTGTGAACATAGAGTATTGTGTGGGCGTACAACAGGGCTCAGAAGAGAAGGAGCACCTATGTCTGTGTGTGCACAGACGTTTACTGACACTTACTAATGGACACTGACTGACGGTTACTGACACTTACTAATGGACACTGAATTACGGTTACTGACACTTACTAATGGACACTGAATTATGGTTACTGACACTTACTAATGGACACTGACTGATGGTTACTGACACTGACTGACGGTTACTGATACTAACGGACGCTGACTGACACTGATGTTTACTAACGGACACTGACTGACACTGACGCTTACTAATGGACGCTGACTGACACTGACGCTTACTAACGGACACTGACTGACACTGACGCTTACTAATGGGCGCTGACTGACGCTGACGATTACTAACGGATATAGACTGACACTGACACTTACTAACGGACACTGACTGACGCTTACTAACAGACGCTGACGGACGCTTACTAACGGACGCTGACAGACACTAACGGACGCTGACTGACTCTTACTAACGGACGCTGACTGACGCTTACTAACGGACGCTGACTGACGCTTACTAACGGACGCTGACTGACGCTTACTAACGGATGCTGACTGACGCTTACTAACGGACGCTGACTGACGCTTACTAATGGACACTGACTGACGGACGCTAACTAAGATCTCCCTTATTACTGGGAGATCACAGGGGAGGGGGTACTTTTTATTATATGTATGTGTGTGTGTGTGTTTTTTTTTTACAGTATATGGATGCAGGCTCTGATCTTCTCACAAAGTGAGTGATCAAAGCCTGCATCCATGCTCTGCCACGATCAAATACTGTGATTGGCAGCTCTGATCACAGAGCTGCTAATCACAGTATATAGCAGCATGTACCAGCGTCATCACACAGACGCTGGTACATGCTGCTGCAGCACTGGCTCCCCGTTCCCGGAACTCACTCTAAGCTCCAGGATCCGGGGAGCCAGTGCTGCCAGGAGGAGGGGGAAGGAGACATCTCCTGTGACCCCCTCCGGTGGCGGCGGCAGCGACGGCGGCTGTAGCGGCGATCCGGGGGGGATCATGCTGCAGCAGGAGGGGGTCATAGCAGAGATCGCATCTGCTGTGACCCTCCAGCACATTGGCGGCGGCGGGATGGCCCGGGCGGCAGACACGCCGGGGGGGGGGGGCGGGACATCGGCGGACATCTTCAGACACGGCGGGGGTGGGGGCGGTACATCGGCGGACATCTTCAGCCACGGCAGGGGGGGGCGGAGTGGATCGGCAGCAGCTTCCCCCGGATCCCGGAACTCGGCAGAGACCGGGACCCGGGGGTTTACTGCTCGCTTTACCGGTATCAGTGGATCGTTACCGATCCACTGATGCCGGTGATTGGCTGTGCTGGACACCTTCAAAGGGTCCAGGGGCAGCTACACTAAACTGTCAGCTATCAGCTGACAGTTTAGTTTCGGCTTCCGGTCACTGTTTGTGTAAACAGTGAGCACCGGGAGCCGGGAAGTTATAGTACGTCCTGGTGCGGAAAGTAACCTCCTGCCAGGACGTACTATAACGTCCTAGTGCGTCTATGGGTTAAAAAAAAAAAGCTGTGACAATAATAGTCCACAACTCTGGTGTACTACTGCATCCCCTTCACTGGTTATTCCCCGCCGAGCAGTGCACTAGTTTACAAGGAACTGCAGCATGGCCTCAGATAAGTGAACGGGATAGGATGCCCTCGCCTGGACAGCCAAGTGACTCAAAATGCCACTTCTACAGAAAAGACTTAGGGCCCTATTACACAGAGCGATAATTGCATGAATCAGGATCATTTGGCTGATTATTGCTCTGTGTAATAGAGACAATAATCAGCCGATGACGATTTATCGGCTGATCGTGTCTTTTGGTCCTGACCCAAAATCATCAGCCGCCGACCACACATTGCTATGTGTAATAGCGATGCGTGGCCGACTGCAGAAAAATGTGTAAAAAAAGTTATAACTCTATACATTACTTCTCTACGGTCCCGCTGTTCTTCTGCCCTCTGCTCGCTTCCCACAGCCGCTGCTGAAGCTATCACTGCCTGGGACCGCTGCGGCCAGCGATGGCCTGAGCAGCCTGTTTGTTCAGAGACACACTCTTAAGCTGCAGCGGCGTCTCTAGGAAGTGAGCAGAGGGCAGAAGAACAGCGAGACCATAAAGAGGTATGTATACAGTTTAAGGCTGGGTTCACACTACGTATATTTCAGTCAGTATTGTGGTCCTCATATTGCAACCAAAACCAGGAGTGGATTAAAAACACAGAAAGGCTCTGTTCACACAATGTTGAACTTGAGTGGATGGCCGCCATATAACAGTAAATAACGGCCATTATTTCAATACAACAGCCGTTGTTTTAAAATAACAGCAAATATTTGCCATTAAATGGCGGCCATCCACTCAATTTCAACATTGTGTGAACAGATCCTTTCTGTGTTTTCAATCCACTCCTGGTTTTGGTTGCAATATGAGGACCACAATACTGACTGAAATATACGTAGTGTGAACCCAGCCTAAAGGGCTATCCAATGCTACAAAAACATGGCCACTTTTGCCCCACTCTTGTCTCCAGACTGGTTGGGGTTTGAAATTCAGTTCCATTGAAGTAAATGGAGCTCAATTGCAAGCCACACCCAAACTGGAGACAAGAGTGGGGCAAAAGTGGCCATGTTTTTGTAGCACTGGATAACCCCTTTAAGGGCAAGGGCTGATTGGACATCGCTAATGATGTCCATGAAGTCCTTGCTAAACCATTATCGAGCCGTGTTATAGCTCAGGAAGAGAGCATCGATCTAGCAGATTGGTGCTCGCTTACAGGAGGCATTGGGCCATGTTCTAGGACCCTTAAAGTCCCAATACACCTAATCCTTTTGTTGGCTTGTGGCAGGTTTGGCCTTTGGTATAAGGTGTATGGGGCTCTCCTGACCATCCACCAACAGATGATGTTGGTGGAAATAGGGTTTTGGCGTGATGGAAAATCACCACCCGACCCCTTTGTTCTAGGAGAGATGGTCCCACCCACCACTAGTTGGCTAAGGTCCTCTGCAACATCACAACCCTTGAACCCAGAAGCAACTGCACAGCAATGACAGAGCAGTATGACACCGGTAGCAACCCGGGAGGTGAGTCCCGCCTCGATCATTCCCTCTACCTAACAACTCCAAGGTTTGGATGACTGCTCTACGCACTGCTTCTGAACATAGTAATACTGGGATGATTTTACAGATACCAAACAAATAACAAACTTACTGGCTCAATGATGAAAACCCTCTACCCCCTCCCATCTTTTTTTCTCTCTCCTGACCCCCAACTCAACCCCCCTACCCTTCCTTTTAAATTATTTCTCGATTAATTCTTGATTCCTGGTTCTTCCATTGGTTAGGCCTTGGCCTCTATTGACAATCATCCTACCTATAGCACAGTTTATGTAATTAACTATGTTGTTTGCCGTTTTTGACAATTGTACTTTTGTCTGTGCTTCCCCAGGCACTTCTTGTACCTTTCTTGAAAATTCAAAAAAACTAAAACAAAAAAACCCCATAATAGTCAGGACAACCTGTTTAATTGTTGAATACCTAGATGTTTAGGCCTAGGCTACATTGTGATTCCCTGCAATGATACTTCATTGATCTCAACCACTGGACTACAGCTGCAGGGAAAGGGGAGTTGTAAGGAATCTTGCCACCATCACTTAGTAGCTAAAATCATATAGCACCACAAAAAGTTGAGGTTTTATTTAACAAACTGCTAAGACTTTGTTTAGACCAGGGATGGGGAACCTTTGGCCCTCCAGCTGTTGCAAAACTACAATTCCATGATGCCAGGACAGCCAAAGCGATGGGAATTGATGCAACAGCTGAAGGGCTGAAGGTTCCCCTTCCCTGATTTAGACAGTAAATTAAGCCACCTAGCAGATCATAAAAACAGCAAGTACGTTTTATGTAGTTGATGATAAATTACAGAACTGTAACAATGTATTTCCTCCTATCGTTGTTTTCAGCTTCCAATCTCCAGAAATACAAGTGATAACAAACGTTAAAAAGCAGTGTGCATATCCAGTGAATGAGCTGAGATGCATATTTAGTCACTGCCAGGAGGAGACCTGAGCTTCTGCACTCGCAGGACATATAAGAAGCCGCCATTATCTTAACACTTGTAGTGAACCATAATCTGCATGAACAAATCATACTGTACTTAGACGACAGGTGCATTCTCTTTTCCCTACAAGACACAAACATTTTAATGTTCCACTGAATGGAAAATGTTCCAGAGAAGTCTCAGGAATGTGGACAAGGGAAGCTGATGGAAGAGAGAAGTCTGCTGGATGGAAGTATATACTGCAACATATAAATTGTTGTTGTATTTTCCCCATACATGGTCACTTTTTAAGTTTTGGCTAACTTTCAGGAAAGAAACAGGTTGGCGAACTTGGATCCCAATAGTTTAATGTCCGCTGTTAACCGCTTCAGTGTTGGACAGATTGATGTAAATTTGGCACAACTTTAAAGTCATGTTAATCCAAAAAGTAACAGTGGCTTAGAAACAAAATGTACCTGAACTTGTATTGAGATGGTATCTCTTGGGGCAGTCACCATTAAAAAAAAATTTTAACAAGTGAAAAAAAAGGGTACTAAAGAAGTGGGCTATGATAATAATTTAGGCTATTAAAAAAAATTATAAATGTTCTATTCCTCCCATAACTGTACCTTATAATGCTATATTTAGTCCCACCCCATATTTATTCCTTTCTTAATTTTCTTATATCCCAAAAAATAAAACTAATATAAAGACAAACATAAAACCCTATGCATTACAGAAAAAGAGCAAAATATAAAAAATAAAATGGTCACTGTCGTTCCAAACAACTTTCCTCCATGTGATAGCCTACGTGACTCCTAATATATTTTTTAAATTTCTTTAGATACTAAAAATGGTTACTTACTAGAGATGAGCGAACCTCGAGCATGCTAGGGTCCATCCGAACCCAAACTTTCGGTATTTGATTAGCGGGGGCTGTTGAAGTTAGATAAAGCTGTAAGGTTGTCTGGAAAACATGGATACAGCCAATGACTATACCCATGTTTTCCACATAGCCTTAGGGCTTTATCCAACTTCAGCAGCCACCGCTAATCAAATGCTGAACGATCGGGTTCAGATGGATTCGAGCATACTCAAGGTTTGCTCATCTCTATTACTTACCCCAGAGACACTCTGCAATCTGCTGTCTATGTTGTTAGTACACCTCTAGACTTTATTAACAGAGGGACCAAGACAGAAGGCAGGAAGCAAGATCAGGTCTTAGCTACAGCTATGTACAGGAGAGACACAGTCTGGATTGCATGCAAGCTGAGGGTCCTCTTAGACAAAGCCATTTTTTGTTTTCTCTGATTAACAATAAACGATTGCAAGCGAGCTCTTTTGAGAAAGACCTGAAATCAGTCACCATAATACAGGGAAGGATAATCGTTAGTTACTATCACAATTATAATTGTAATTACGATTGTTCGTATACTCTAGTATACCAATGATCATAACGAATGATGTGTACATACACCAATAGATTTGTGAACGATTAGCGAACGATTGACAGATAGAAAGCTGTTAGATCTAAAAGACACATGGTACCTTTCATATATCCATCTGTGCTTCCATAACATAGAACAATTATTTTTTTTCCAGTATAAATTGTCAAAGAAGCATTGCCATACCCCTGAAGTGCTGAGGGCTGTAACACCTACACACTCCAGCTTACCTATCGCTGTTTGGCTGACAATTTCCAGCACTGAACCCTGCTTCTAAATCTCACTTTTGCACGGTGCATGCAAATTGTGTGCAGGAGCAAGATTTGGAAGCAGGTCTTAGGGTGCGTTGACACTACAGAATCCGAGTGGATAACCTGCCGCGGATTCCTGTGCCATAGACTCCATTCTATGTTAATTCTTTGGCTGGACAGCAGAATCAGCCCAACTATAGAATGGAGTATATGGCACAAGAGGAGATGCATGCGGGCGCAAGTGGCGGGTTATCCGCCCGGATTCCAAAGTGTGCACTCCCCCTCAGGCTGTGTTTACAGAGAGATTTATCTGACAGACTTTTGAAACCAAAGCCAGGAACAGACTATAATACAGAGAACAGGTCATAAGAAAGAACAAGTTTTCGCGTTTTTTCTATTCAATTCCTGGCTTTTTCTTCAAAAATCTGTCAGATAAATCTCTATAAAAGGCACCCTTAGCTTTCAGCTGGCTGAATGGAAGGGTGAGTGAGGAAGCGTTACAGCCCTCAGCATGTCAGGGGCTTGGGCACCAGAGAGTCTCTTTGCGCTAACAGCTATCTAACAATGTCTGCACTTTGGAACATGAACTGCAGATGACAGATGTCTGCATACGTTAACTACACAGACTAAAACAAATGCACAAAACACAGCAAGGATTATTATTACCAAGATAGTTACATAATAAAAAAATATTCAAAAACTCAGACAATATGGATTTTCAAAGATTTTATTGCAACACATGCTCCTTTTGTAAAACTTTTAGAAAAATTTAAATTAATAAAATATGTACAAATCTGTAATCAATAAATTACACGCTATAAATAGCAGACCACTATCTGTGTGTATCCTGGAATACATAGAAATCAGCAGGGCTTGCTTGCATACTTTGCATGGGTTCTAGACGAGTACCTGAAAACAAGAACATATGGCAGAATGTTACAAGTAGAATTATTATAACAAAAAAAAAAAAAACAACAACTCTGTTTTATCAAAGGTTTTATAATATCTGGAGAGGTTTCTGACAAAGCAGCTTATCCGTTCACTTGCTTGGCCCTATTACAGACAACCTTTGGCACTTTCATGCAGCACTTTGTCTATTGGACCACTACTAACTAGTTTTGTTCTATAAAGAGTTTTCAGTTGTCAGTTGCATTAAACATAGTGTGTAGCATACAGTCCTGTTTCACATGGCCTTTTCTGGCCATAAAATAGGTGAAATGGTGCATTACAGTAAGCATTACAGGGGGGATTTAAGGCTATCTGCTAGTTGTCGACAAGAGGGGGCCCCCCCATTTAGAGAAAGAAATAGTGAGCACAGAGCACAGCCGAGTAACTCTGTACTACCCCACTTCTTCCTTTACCGTGCCCTGTAACCTCTGCATTTAATCCTACCCTTTCGAGTAAGGGCCCTATTCCATCGGACGATTATCGTTTAGATTATCGTTAAAACGTTGGAATCTAAACGATAATCGTTCGGTTAAAATGCAGTTAACGATTAACGACTGACCGAGAAATCGTTGATCGCTTTATAAGACCTGGACCTATTTTTATCGTTGCTCGTTCGCAAAACGTTCGCATTGAATAAGACATCGTTCAGTCATTCGCAGTAGATACGAACGCAATTGCGAAGAAATAACGATCGCAAATACGATCATAAGTAACGATTATTGTTCCATGGAAATGAGTGAACGTTTTCAGGCCTTTCGCAATAGCGGTCGCTTGAGATCGTTAACGATTATGCAAACGATAATCGTCCGGTGGAATAGGGCCCTAAGTGAGTGGGTGGGTTGGTTATCTCTCATTTTTGCTTTCTTTGAGACTTATGCTTTGTAAAACCTTACCTTACCTATAAATTAAAGGGGATATCCAGGTATATGAAAACATTTTTGATATTTTGTTTGGGCCACTGTAAAAAAAACAAAAAACACCTACTTGGGTCCTATCACTTCCTACCTATGAAATAAACACCTTTCAGCAGTGACCCCTGCGCCCAGTGACTGTGACCCAAGTCCACCTTGAAGGTAGGTAGCAGACTGCGAGGGGGAGGGTCATTCTGCTTCCTACTTCGGTTAACCCCTTAGTGACCGCCATGCTGCCTTTTCATGGCGGCCACTAATGGGCTTTATTCCGATGCGTACGCCTTTTAACGGCGGGCGCATCGGAATAAATCACCGCCCGGCGGCGGCTGCAGAACGGAGGATCAGGGGTCAGTGTGACCGCTGACACCCTCCTGTAACTGCCCGGAGCGGAGGATTCTCCGCTCCGGGCAGTTTAACCCGTTAAATGCCGCTGTCAAACCATGACCGCAGGCACCGCAGGTCCACTTACATGATCGCGATGTCCCGCGGCGCCGTCCGGGGTCCCGATGTCTCCATGGTGATTCCGGGGTCCTAATGAAGGTCCCTGGGGTCACCATGGAGATGCCTGATGCTGACATGGGTGGCTGTGGCTATTGCCTGTCAGCTTGAGGCATGATACAATACATTGCAGTACATCAGGTACTGCAATGTATTGTATCAGTGATCAAAGAATTTTACACTAGTGTACAGTAATGTACACTAGTGTAAAAGTAAAAAAAAGTGAAAAAAAGTGTGCACCAAACACAACACAGCCCCCCCCAATAATAAAGATGCATTACATTCCCCATACACAATAAAACGTGACATAAAAGTGATCAAAAACACAAATCCTATACATATTTGGTATCGCCACGTCCGTAACGACCCAATCTATAAAACTATATCAATAATTATATCACACGACACACGCTGTAAAAAAAAAATAAAAAAAACAGTACCAGAATAGCTGTATTTTATCAATCCACTTTAGAAAATACGTCATAAAAGAGATCAAAAAATCATTTACATATAAACTTGGTATCAATAGAAACTACAGATCTTCCCGCAAAAAAGAAGCCCAAAACCAGCTCTGTAGCGCAAAAGATGAGAACGCTATGGATCTTGCAATGCGGCAACAGTTTTTGTGGGGTTTTGCTAGGAAGATAGTTTCTATTGCGCCAAAGCGGTAATAGTTAAAAAAAAATAGACAAATGTGGTATCGCCATAACCGTAGCGACCCAGAGAATACATGTATTATGTTATTAGTGACCGCCGATACGGATTTTTACGGCGATCACTAATGGGCTCTATTCTGCTGCCATCAGCTCTTTATGGCGATGGTGCAGAATAGTGCAGCAGCGCCGGTAATGCCCGCAGCCCCCTCCTCTCAGCTATCGGCCCGTTGCCCGTTGCAACCCCAGATAGTCAGTGAACACCACCAGATTGCCCGTCACCACCCCAGATAGCCAGTGAACACCCCCAGATTGCCCATCACCACCCCAGATAGCCAGTAACCACCCCTAGATAGCCAGTAAACACCCCAAGATTGCCCATAACTACCCCATACAGCCAGTAACCACCCCAGATTGCCCGTAACCACCCCAGATTGACCGTAACCACCCCAGATTGGCACAGACTTCTCGTAACCACCCCAGATTGCCCATAACCCCACCAGATTGCCTGTTGCCATCTCAGATAGCCAGTAAACACCCCGAGATTGTCTATTACCACCCCAGATAACCAGTAAACACCCACATATTGCCTGTAACTAAAATGACACTCCTTCTCTTCTGAGCCCTGCTGTGTGCCCATACAGTGGTTTATGCCCACATATGGGGTACCACTGCACTCAGGAGAACCTCAGTTACAAATTTTGGGGTGCTTTTTCTCCACTGTTCCTAGTGAAATTGAGAAATTTCAAACTAAACAAACATGTTATTGGAAAAATTAAATTCTTTTCATTTTTACGGTCTAGTTTTGAATACTTTCCTCCAATACCTGTGGGGTCAAAATGCTCACCACACCCCAAGATAAATTCCTTGAGGGGTGTACTTTTTTTTGGGGGGGCGGGGGTTCTATTATGTAGACATTACAGGGGCTCTGCAAATGCACTTGGCACTCAGAAACTTCTTCAGAAAAATCATGCACTGAAAATGCTTGGCGCTCCCTTCCTTCTGAGGCCCGCTGTGTGCCCACACAGTGGTTTATGCCCACATATGGGGTACCGTTCTACTCAGGAGTACCTGCGTTACATATATTGGGGTGAGTTTTCTCCCCTGTTTCTCGTGAAATTGAGAAATTTCAAACTAAACAAACATGTTATTGGAAAAATTCTACTTTTTCATTTTTACTGTCTTCTTTTGAATACTTTCCTCTAATACCTGTGGGGTCGAAATGGTCACCAAACCCCAAGATGAATTCTTTGAGGGGTGCACTTTCCAAAATGGGGTGACTTTTGGGGGGGTTCTATTCTGCTGACACTACAGGGGCTCTGCAAACGCACCTGGCACTCAGAAATTTCTTCAGCAAAATCTGAACTGGAAATGCTAATAGGCGCTCCTTCCCTTCTGAGCCCTGCTGTGTGCCGATACAGTGGTTTACGCCCACATATGGGGTACCATTGTACTCAGGAGAATCTGCGTTACAAAATTTGGGGTGCATTTTCTCTCATGTTTATTATGAAAATGAGATACTTTAATCTTAAATATATTATTGGAAAATTTCTATTTTCCATTTTTTTCTGGCCTAATTGTGAATACTTTCCTCCAGCCCCTGTAGGGTTAAAATGCTCATTATACCCCTAGATTAATTCTTTAAGGTGTCTAGTTTCCAAAATGGGGTCACTTATGGGGGTTTCCAGTATACAAGCCTCCTAAATCAACTTAAAAAAAAGAACTGGTCCCTAAAAAAATCAGTTTTGGAAATTTCATGAAAATTTGATTATTTGCTGATACATTTCTAAGCCCCGTAACACCCTAAAAAAGTGAAATATGTTTACGAAATGAAGCCAGAATGAAGAGGACATATTGATAATGGGACTTACTAACTAATTTTTGTCATGTGCCTTTTTTTTTTTTTTTAGAAGCAAAGAATTTCAAAGTTCGTAAAGTGCAACATTTTCACATTTTTCATTATATTTTGATGTTTTTCACAAAAAACACACAAGACAGTGACCAAATTTTGCCACTAACATAAAGTACCATATGTTACGAAAAAACAATCTCAGAATCGCTAGCATACGTTAAAGCATCACTGAGCTATAAGCGCATAAAGTGAGACAGGTCAGATTTTGAAAAATGAGCCTGGTCATTAAGGCCCAAACAGGCTTGGTCCCTAAGGAGTTAAAGACTCAGAAATGGCAGTCCACTCAGTCAGTCCCCTGAGGTGGAACACTCCTCAGTGATTGGTTATTATTGTGAGATAAGTCCATCTCCGAAGTAGGAACTAGAGTGGTGAGTTGCGGACTGGATGACATCACACCAGGGAACCAAGGCAAATACAATTTTTTTGCTTTTTCATTTTTAGTGGCCCAATGAGAATATAAAAATGTTATATGCCTGGATAACCCCTTTAAAATTTCTGTGAAACAGAATAAACCCTTACTTGTTGGAAGGGTCTCTGGACTAGAAGTAGATAACTGATCAGTTGTTATTTGTGGGGAAACATGGCAGTATGTGTTGAATTGATTAATTCTGCCTTTATGAGGGTTCCCATACACTGCACACACAGAAGAGGATCCTGCTCTACTATCACTTTATGCTAAGAAGCAGCAGAATGGCGGACATTATACAGCAGTACTGTGCAGCCAAGCCCCAGAGTGAGCACTAATAAACTTGTCTAGTGTCTTTACTGTGTTTACTTCTTTCTAATCTCTCCCTCTCCTCTCCCCTATCCATAGACTTGTATAGACAGCAAGTAACCCGATTTCTAAGTAAGATGCTAGTCCTTTTTGGTAAGATGTCACTCCAATCCAAGCCATTTTTAAGAATGAATGGACGTTTATGTGGACCAGGCTACCTGATAAGTTGGGAGAAAAACATTTGTCTCTCATAACATACAGTATATTACAACATTTCTTACAATTCACTACATACTATTGATTTATGCAAAGTTTGTTGAAATATCAGTTACCATCTTAAGAGGTTTTCCGAGCAAAACAGACGCATCAGCCTACACCCAGGACCTACAGTGATCAGTACACCACTACACCACAAACTAGGTTTGTCTATGTTCATTGTGTAGTGGTGGGAATGTGTCACTATTCAATAAAATAACAGCCGAGCTGTAGTTACGGTTCTGCACAGCTACACAATGAACAGGGAAAAAATCCATTCACTGTGTAGTGCAGCGTCGAATAGCTGATCAGTCCGCTTTTCCCGGAAAACTAGTTTAGGGTGCGTTCACACCTACCGCATCCGCAGCTTATTTTTCCGTGGAAATCCGCAGGTCTGGTAGTGCAGATTTCAACCTGCGAGAAATCCGCGTATGTGTGCGTTTTGCGGTATTTCTGCAGCAAGTTTATCGCAACTGAAATGTCCGTTTAGAATGAGAGACATTTTAAACAGACATTTCAGTTGCGATAAACTTGCTGCGGAAAAACCGCAAAACGCACACATACGCGGATTTCTCGCAGGTTGAAATCTGCACTATCAGACCTGTTCATCTGCATAATTCTTTAGGGAGTTTTGTCACCTAAAGTGTGAGAGTTATTAGTTTTTGGACAATAGCCTAAGTCTCTGTAATGTTACACTAGACAGGTCCTCCAGAGGGAGCTTTGTAACCACTCTCCACTTTGGCTTAGAGATGAGAACCAAGAACTATCTGACCTCCCTATAAACCCAGAATTACCAAAAACGATATTTAAAAATGTTTTTTTTTTTTAAATTGGAAAATCCCAATTTTTGGGTAAACACTAGGGATGGTCCGAACCCGAACTCTCGGTAATGATTACCGCTGTCTGCCCGCTCCGTGCAGCGGGCGGATCGCCTGGAAAACTGGGATACAGCCACAGCCATAGCCTGTATCCCAGTTTTCCAGGCGGTCCTCCCGCTGTATCCACCTGCTCCACGGAGCGGGCAGACAGCGGGAATCTGATGCCGAGCGTTCGGGTTCATACGAACCCGAACCTCGGAGGGTTTGGACCATCCCTAGTAAACACCGTAGATCTCGGGTAAGAGACGCCATGCAAGGACATTAGATCTACAAACTCTGAAGGACAAGAGAACTGTTTTACAGCAGAATGCCCTTTACAAGCTTCCTTCACAATCCCTCAATAACATATAAACATATGAGGTTAGTGATTAAAAGCTTAAGCGTTTCTTTTACATTTTTCTAAACAATTCTGCAATTTGTTCCATTAAGGCTGAACACACAGGCACGAGTCTGAATAGTAACTGCTGGGGGTTCAAGCACATTGCACAAGCACATTACCATTGGCTCTGTGAATACTAAATTCAGATCATAAAGCATTACTATACGAGATGAGCGAATTTACAGTATAAATGAAATGAACCGCTTTGTTAGCTTCGGAAATCAGCCGGCTGCCTCTGAAGTCCATGACGCTTCGTGCTGCTCCACCCTGAGTGGCTGGAAATGTTGAATCCAGTTCTGGGAAACTTCTCCCAAGACTGGATCCAACTTTTTCAGGCACCCAGGGTGGAGCAGCACAAAGCGGCACGGACTTCAGAGGCAGCCAGCTGATACGCAGATTGCCAAGCTAACAAAGCGATTCACTTTGTTTATACTGTAAATTCACTAATTTCTAGTAACCGGTTCAAGTTATCAGCCATATCAAAATATACTGATCGCAGCAGGTCTCACTATAGAGATTCTGAGATACAGCATGGGTCATAGAAGAATGTCGACAGAAAAAGACCACTGGGTCCATCTAGTCTGCCCTTTTAGTAGTTCCCTTCTTATTATCTTAGGATAGATGTATGATTATCTTATGATAGATATTTGTTTATCTCAGGCTGGTTTAAATTCTGTTATTGTAGATTTACTAACCACATCTGCTGGAAGTTTGTTCCAAGTATCTTCTACTCTTTTAGTAAAGTAATATTATTTTCTCACATTGCTTCTGATTTTTCCCCCAACTAACCTCCCACTGTGTCCTCTTGTTCTTGAGTTCAGTTTTTTCTAAAAACCCTCCTGAACCTTATTTAGTCCTTTAACATATTTAAAGGATTCTATCATGTCCTCCCTTTCTCTTCTTTCAAATCCTATTTAATCACATTACTGATCTCACACGGTAAACAGCGTCAGCAACAAAAAATTCCAAAGTGCAAAACTGCGCATTTTTGGTCGCATCAAATCCAGAAAAATAATTCATAAAAAGTGATCAAAAAGTCGTATATGCGCAATCAAGGTACCGATAGAAAGAACACATCATGGCGCAAAAAATGACACCTCACACAGCCCCATAGACCAAAGGATAAAAGCGCTATAAGCCTGGGAATAGAGCGATTTTAAGGAACATATATTTGTTAACAATGGTTTGAATTTTTTTAAAGCCATCACATCATATAAAAGTTGTACATGTTACATATCGTTGTAATAGAAACAACTTGAGGAACATACATAACAAGTCAGTTTTACCATAGGGCGAACGGCATAAATGCAAAACTCCCCGAAATCAAAACAAATTCGCTTTTTTTTTTTCAATTTGACAGCGCAAATGATTTTTTTCCGGTTTCACAGCATATTTTATGGAAAAATAATGCCTGTCATTGCAAAGTACAATTGGTTTCGCAAAAAATAAGCGCTCATATAAGTCTCTAGGTGAAAAAATGCAAGCGCTAGGGACTTTTAAACATAAAATGGAAAAAGCAAAAGTGCAAAAAGAAAGTTGGCTTTGACTTTAAGGGGTTAAAGAGGTGGGTTTTTATGTTGTTCTTAAAGGTCCTGAAGGTGGATGAGAGCCAGGTATGTTAGGGTACTCAGTTCCAGATACTGAAACATGGTCTATACTTTAAGAGTTTAGAATTATTTTAAAATACAGATAGTAAGATGAAAATTTGGAAAAACTATCACCAAAAGTTGTTTTTCTTTGTTTAAATATTTAACAAAAAACTCTTGATTTAAACAGTAGGTAGTTATCTCAAAAGGCATTTCCTGTAAAGCAGTAAGTTCCGATGCTGTGAGCAATTAAGAACCACATGTGTCATTGCAACTTTTTTATTGCCACATGTAAGAGCGCCCTCCCTAACCCAGCACAAGGCGGGATAGGACACTAAAAGCCCAAAATCTGGGCATACATTTAGTATTATCATCTCCTCCAGCACCCAGATCTAGTGCCTCTTTATTCATATGCAAATTAGGTGCAAGAGCCCAAGGGGTGTTTCCCTGCCTGAAAGATTTTAGTTTAGTACATCTCTGCCACCTACTAATAGGCTGCTTTTATTGCGCAGGTGGGAAAATGGTGCTACTGCACAGACGTCTGTGAAAGGTCTCCAGGCGGAGGCGAAGTGGCAAAGCGAAAAAAGGTTACAGCAGAAAGGTGGTGTTATGAGGTGACTGGGACATTCTGAACTAGGCTCTTAAATCTAATTTTCATATGAATAAAAAGCATTAGATAAGTGCTAAGGGGGAATAAAGATAACAAAGGGTATGCCCTGAACGAATTTTCAATGCCCTGCCCTGCACTTAGTTGGGAAGGGGGGGGGGGGGAGATCTGACACGTCTTCTTTAACCCCTTAAGGACAGAGCCTGAAATGGCCTTAAGGACAGAGACAAATTTTATGAATATGACCTGTGTCACTTTATTCATCAATAACTTTGGGATGCTTTTACCTATCCGTCTGATTCTGAGATTGTTTTTTCGTGTGATAGGGTACTTTAAATTTCTGGTAAATTGGAGTCGAATCTTTATGAAAAAAAAACAAAATAATGAATTTTTTCAACTTTGGAACTTTCTGCTTATACAGAAAATGGTTATATAACCATTTTCATAAAATTATATATCAAATAGCATTAGCAACCTGTCTACTTTATGTTGGCAGCATTTATTAAACTATCTTTCATTGTTTTTAGACAATAGAAAGCTTAAAATATTAGCAGCAAATATACAAATTTTCAGTAAAATCTCTAAATCAGATATTTTTAGGGACCTGCTCAGGTTTAGGGTGCAAACACACAGGACGTGTATGCAGCGAGTTCCTCGCTGCGTAAACGCAGTGAAACTCGCTGCATATCCTGTCCCTGTGTAGTCAATGGCGGGCAAAATGAAAATGAACATCCCTGCTGCGAGTTTGTCTGCAGTTTATAGAAATACCCCATATGTGGCCCTAATGCATTATTTGACGCAACCACAAGCCTCAGATATAAAGGAGTGCCTAGTGAATTTCAACGCCTCCGTTATACTTGGTCATTTTTGACCGTACCACTTCAGGTTGGCAGAGGCTCTGGGGTGCCAAAACCTAAAAAACACCACTAAAGGGACACCATTTAGAAAACTACACCCCTCAAGGAATGTAACAAGGGGTGCGGTGAGCATTTTGACCCCACAGGTGCTTCACAGATTTTCAGAACAATGTGGTGTAAAAAAGGAAAAATTTAATTTTTTCCACTAAAATGTTGATCTAGCCTTCATTTTTACAAGGGGATAAAAGAAAAAAAGAAAAAAAAAAACACCAAACATGTAGCGCAGTTTCCCCTGAGTACGGAAATACCCCACATGTGAACATAAAGTGCCAAGTGGGCGCAGGACGAGCCTCCAAAGGGAAGGAGCGCCAATTGGCTTTTGGAAGCTGGATTTCACTGGAATGGATTTCAAGGGCCATGTTGCATTTACAGAGCCCTCGTGCTGCCAAAACACCGGGAACCCCCCACCCTATTCTGGAAACTACACCCCTCAAGGAATCTAACAAGGGGTGCAGTGAGCATATGGACCCCACTGGTGACGGGCACAAATGTAGAACAATGTGACGTGAAAGGGAAAATTTTCATTTTTTTCACTTTCACGGTACAAATGTGCCCGTCATCAAGGGGTCCATATCCTCACTGCACCCCTTGTTAGATTCCTTGAGGGGTCTAATTTCCAGAATGGGGTCACTTGTGGGGGGTTTTCCCTGTCTTGGCAGCACGACGGCTCTGTAAATGCGACATGGCGTTCATCATCCATTCTGGCCAAATCCAGCCTCCAAAATCCAAATGGCGCTCCTTCCCTTCGGAGGCTTGCCCTGCACCCACATGGCGCTTTATGTCCACATGTGGGGTATTTACGGACTCAGGGGAAATTGCTCTACACATTGTGTGGTTTTTTTTCTCTTTTAACCCCCTGTGAAAAAGGAAAATTTAAGGCTAAACCAACATTATAGTGTAAAAAATGTAATATTTCATTTTCACGCCACATTGTTCCACATTTGTGCCCGTCACCAGTGGGGTCCATATGCTCAATGCACCCCTTGTTAGATTCCCTGAGGGGTGTAGTTTCCATAATAGGGTCACTTGTGGGAGGGTTCAACTGTCTTGGCAACACAGGGGCCTTTTAAATGCAACAAGGCCCTTGAAATCCATTCCAGCTAAATGCAGCCTCCAAAAGACAAATTGCGCTCCTTCCCTTTGGAGGCTTACCCTGCACCCACATGACGCTTTATGCCCATATGTGGGGTAGATTCCTTATGGGGTGTAGTTTCCAGAATGGGGTCACTTGTGGGGGGTTTCTACTGTCCTGGCAGCACAGAGGCTGTGTAATTGCAGCATGGCATCCTCTAATGGGAATGGCGGCCATACCTATTTAGCTGGGGGAAAAGGGACAATTTTTAATTTATTTGGGGGTATTAGGCCAATTATTAGTTTATAAGGTTGTAAATGACAGTTGTCCATCAAATTCAACCTGTGTTGATCCAGAGGAAGGCAAAAAACCCTCTTGAGGCAGACGACAGTAGCCCCATCACAGGGAAAAAATTCCTTCCTGACTCCATAATGGCGATCAGAATAATCCCTGGATCAATGTGACCCCTGAAATAGAAATAAGGGACAGAATTTAGAAAATGTAGAACTCCAATGACGTGTGGTAAGCCTTGAAGCGATCCAGTATGCAGAGGCCGGGGTGATCAGGAGAGGTGTCAAACTGGAAAATGGTGTCCTTCCTGATCCCCCTGTTACGCCACACTCTGCACTTCTTCTGGGGTCTCCTGTTTTCCAGTGTGGGGGACGTCACCTGGAAAATGTTGCCCTGGTGCGATACGGGGTCCTTCATATCCAGAAGCGCTGGGGCCGCTCCATGGCTGCTAAATATTAGGGCTTTATTACTGCTTCTAATATTTTCGGATCGTGCCGCAAGCTATAGTAGCTCGGGCAGCGAGGGAGCGGAAGAGGGGGTGCTGGTATAAAAGTTATCCCCGTACGGGTGGTAACCTTTATCCAGCAGTGGGAAGATCAGTTTCCGAATGATCTTCCCACTAACTCGGAGGATGGGGGGGGGCATCTGGGGGCTGGATTCGGTTGTCCCTTCCTTCATACACTGTAATGGTACATACACACTGCGGAATGGCGACGGATAACCCTTTGTGCATTCCGCAGCTGGCGCCCGCCGGTGAACTGATGCAGGCGTGCGTCTCCGCTCGTGTCACACTCCATTCTATGCACGGGCAGATTCCGCCCTCTGTCCAAAGAATGAACGTGTTCATTCTTTGGACGGACGACGGAATCCGCCCGTGCATAGAATGGAGTGTATGACATGTGCGCCCGCATCAGTCCGCCGGTGGGTGCCAGCTGCGGAATGCACAAAGGGTTATCCGTCGCCATTCCGCAGTGTGCACGTACCCTAAATCTGTAAGTGTACCCTGAGGTACTCTCACAGAGTTTGTAGAATTTCACGCCATACCGTGATCTCTTATTGGGACGGTACTGGCGGAAAGACGTGTCTGGGGGGCACCGTACGCTACGCTACCCCCAGACATGTCACTGGATGATAAGGATGAGGATGAATGGAGGGAAAAAGGATCCCCCCATTCATCCTCACGGGCTGTTTCGGTGACGGAGGCAATAATAACGTATGCGTCCGACACCAGAAACACCCTGGGGGCCATCTTTATATGGGGACTAGTATATGGGGTATGTAAATGTGTAGTGGTGTAGTGTAAAACTATTTTGTGTAGTGTAGTGTTTTTTACGTTTTTTTTTTTTTTTTTTTTTTTAACAGTAAGGGGAAAAAAAGCCTACACCAAAAAAGGAGTTGCTGATAAATGCCGCACTTAGCAGCCAGTGGCGGTAGGATAGAGGGGGTAAAAACGCCCCTACGCCAAAAAGGAGGAGTTGCTAATCAGCGGCGCACTTACGTGCGATGCTGATCAGCACTCAGCGGTGTTAGGGCGCATAAAAAGAAAAAAAAAATTGGAAAAAAACCCCCCTCTTTTTACCCAAAAGCAAATGATCAGTGTATAATATACACTGATAAGCCGCTAGGGGGCAGTAGAGTGGAGCTGCTGAAGACCTCCGAAGATAGGCGGCCCATGTCGACGAGCAGAGATGGCCTGCAATACATTATAGCAGGCCATCTTCCCCGATCGCTGGGCGTAAATTTACGTCCATTTGCGCGAAGTACCAGGGCGCGGGGGCATAAATTTACGCCAGATGTCGTTAAGGGGTTAAACTAGAACTAATAAGTTTGTTATGCTTTTAGTATTAAAAGCGGTATTCCTACATCAAGAACTTCCCTTTCCACAGTATAGGAGGTAAGCTGATCGGTGGGGGTGTGATCCACTGATCACGAAAATTAAGACAAATTTTTCCCGGGAAGGAATGGCGGCATTGTGAATGCAGTTAGCATTGCATTTATTCTCTATGGGGCTAATGAACATTACCTAGCACTGTACTCAGAAATGCTTGGTGGCTCCAGAGAAATTGAATGGAGTGCTGGCCACATTGGAGTGTTGAGCATCATTCATTCTGTGAACAATTTTATCCAATTCTGTGGAGAGGGGATAACTTATCAGACAGGAATACCCCTTTAGGCTGGGTTCACACTACGTATATTTCAGTCAGTATTGTGGTCCTCATATAGCAACCAAAACCAGGAGTGGATTAAAAACACAGAAAGGATCTGTTCACACAATGTTGAAATTGAGTGGATGGCCGCCATATAACAGTAAATAACTGCCATTATTTCAATATAACAGCCGTTGTTTTAAAATAACAGCAAATATTTGCCATTAAATGGCGGCCATCCACTCAATTTCAACATTGTGTGAACAGATCCTTTCTGTGTTTTTAATCCACTCCTGGTTTTGGTTGCAATATGAGGACCACAATACTGACTGAAATATACGTAGTGTGAACCCAGCCTTAAAGGGGTTGTCCAGTCATTAGTCATAATTAAAAATGATGCTGAGGGCAGGGCCGTATTTACCACTAGGCGCCCGTGGTCCAATGCCTAGGGCAGCATCTTGCTGGGGGGCAGCACCAGAAAGAAAGGGAGAAGGAAACAACTTCTTTATTATTATTAGTATTTTTTTTTTTTTTATCTCCCACCTCCAGTTCAGACTTCCCAGTAAATCTGGTGACTTTTTGAGGGGTGTGGGGGGGAGGTATGGTATGGTGGTGTTGTTCAGGTCTGGTATGGCTGTGATGCCTGGAGCTATTACCTACCAATCCTGTGGTAAGAATTCCTTCAGACAATATGCAGACGGCTCTTATCATTGATTCTACGTGGAAATGTATGTTTTAAGCAGCTAAAAAACGTGAAAAACGTGATTCAGACAAGGTTTCTACATGTAGAGAAATGTATGTGGCCAAAACCACTTTCCCCCACGCTCCCCAAGGTGGGGCGTCTTCAGGTTTAGTGCCTAGGGCAGCAGCAGCTGTTAATACGGCCCTGGCTGAGGGTGTGGGGGACATAACAAAAGTGCATACTTACCCACCCCACTCAACTGTTGGTTTCCAGGCCAACCGGTGTCTCCCGCCGTCGTCATCTTCAAAACTTTTGACATGTCCTGTGGAAAGGAAATGACCTCTAGGCCGAAAGATCTATGCTGTAGATCTTTCTGTAGTGAGCGTTTATTTGCTGTCCACATGGCACATCAGCACAAGTTATAAAGAAGAGGATGGCGGCAAACATCAGATGGCCTGGGGGCTGTTAGCGGAGGTGAAGCAGAACGGGTAAGTATATAGGTTTATAATGTTCTCCATAGCCCCAGCAGCATGTTTAACTATCACTAAAGAATGGACAACCCCTTTAACTCTGATTTTTTTAAATTAAACAGGGAGTCAAATTTATATATGAAGCAAGTACGCCCAATATTTGGCATGGGACATAAAGCTACACTAATGAAGTAATAACAAATGCCAAAGGGACAGAATCTACAAACTGGGCAGAACATTCCACCCCTCTCTTCTCTCAGCTCTGTAGCCTAAACAAAGACCTATACACTGACTTGATAGGTTTGTACATGACAGGACAGAGATGTTTAGACTTAGTACATCCTATTCCCGAAGCAATCTAACACAATCAGGAAAGAAAAATCAAGCCTGCAGAAAAGATATAAGCATGCTGTGCAAGGTTTTATATGAATGGACCAGTAGCTCCCCCTAATGGTAACTGAAGGTCTTTGTCAACATCTGCAACCACTTTAGCTCTGCCAAAAACTTTCTCCAAAGTATGTGTGTGTGTGTGTATATATGTGTATATGCATACGTATATCATTATCTCTATGACATGCCATCACTTTATGATCTTGGGGACCCCCATGTTCCTGTGAAAGAATGGGTTGCAATGGTAAGTTCCTTTTACTGATTTACTCTGCAGTGCCCTGACAAGTAGTGCAGAGATCTGCTGGGCCACCACAATAGTAGTAAAGGAGGCCAGTGGTAATTCTTTGCACAACCAGGTGGATGGGAATGCAACTGTGCATAGAAGACTTCAGCGACACGGCAGCTGTAAATTGTGATTTGAGGGGATCCCAGAGGTCAGAACCCCACCAATAATAAAAGGGATGACATAACTTAGCAACATGCCATCACTTAGCAATATGCCATAGAAACGGCATTTTAAAATGTGAAGCACTAACTAGACGTGTATTCAGTAATATTTCGTTATATAATAGGAAAATACTGTGCAAATATATATATATATATATATATATATATATATATATATATATACACACACACACACACACACACACACACACATATATACACACACACACTAATCTGTCTAAGACAAAAAAAAAAATGGACATAATTTTTTTTTGTCTCAGACAGATTGATAAATGTGTGCCAGTATGGCATAGCAGAGTTATAGGGCTGGTTAATAAGATGTTAAAAAAAAACTAAACCAACTCTGGCCTGAGTTAACTGACCCAATCTTCTGTAGGTCTTTTTTTTTTTCATGTTTTGCTGTTGTTCTTGATGCTCATTTGGTCTGTGTCTGGCTCCTCTAAAGCAGTAGATTTCAGCAGCTATGGAGGGGTGGGAGGTAGCTGGCTGAGCTGTGGGGATTAGTCACCATGTACTAGGCCCAGTGCTGTAATATCACAGCGTAATATCACAGCCCGACACTTGACAGATTAGCAATATGTTACACTCCATGACAGGGAAGAGGAGAGGTAGGCTGCAGCCCACACACAGTGGAGACCATCCCCACAGTGCCCAGCAACAGTATGACTGTTGGCATCCCACATCGGAGAGTAGCAGCGGCGGTGGCAGTACCGGGGCGGAGGGGGGAGGAAGCATGGCTTCTGTCTGGTGAATGGCGGTCTATAGATCTGTTTGCGGGACTCGCCAGGAGCTTTGCTGATGTATACAACAAGCAGGTCACATAGTGTACAAAGAGACTAGCACTTTATTCATACATAGAATAAAGCTCAGCACTACCTTTTGCAATAATGTCTGCAGAGCTTTCAGTGCGCCTCTGTGTAGATCTCTCTAAGGACTGGTTCAGAGAAGAGGGACATGGCATCTCTTTGTGTCCATGTAAGAAATGAGAAAGCAACCCATATAGGATTGGTCTGTAGAAGCAAGAAAAAAATAGACAATAGAATAAGTGAATTTATGACAACACGCAATGCTACAGGTATGAGAGCATTTATAGCTATTTATCCCACACTGCAATTTAGAAGGAAGACAACAGTAATAGATGACTAGTTTTGCCCAGATTTTCACACTATTTTGCAGCAAATGGTACAACTGTGGTAAGAGAGAGCATTTTTTGTACTATTTACCACAATTGCACAATTCACTGCAAAATAGCTGGAAAAATCACAGCATTAGATAAAGCACAGCTACTTTCTTGCAAGAACAGTGACACCACTGTCCTCAGCTTGTGTGTGGTATTAACAATTCAGCTCCATTTAATTCAATGACATTGAGCTCTAAGACCCACACCCAAACTAAGGTCCAGAGTGGTGCTGTTTCTGAAAGACTGGAAAACTTCTTTAAGGAGCCTTATTCTACGGCAATGTGTTTTCATAGCATTTTTTTTTTAAATTCTTTTTATTTAACAATGTAAAGAGTACAATAAACATTGCATTCACTGAGATAGTTACTTACACAGGGTCTTTTAACCCTTACTGTACAGAAGAACGTCACAATTGTACATTGAATACACTTAGCACTTAACTGAACAAGTCCAATCTCTAAACAAGAGCGAGTCTATCCCGAGTAAGGTTCTAGGGAGAAAGTCGGGCCTCTAGGGAATCCCTCAGAGTCCTATAGTTAGAGGCGGTATACGCCGTTTGCGTAGAATCGCACCAGGGTCCCCAAACCTTCCGAAACTTATTAGGATGGCCCCGTTTCATATAGACTATTTGGGAGAATGGTACTACTGTGTTAACTAATTTCTTCCACTTAGTTAGCGTGGGAGGTCTCATGTCCATCCAACGCAAAGCAATCACCTTACGGGCTAAGAATAGAACTTCACGCAAGAATATACGCTCGTGGTGCGTCCAGTCCTCCTCCGCCAGCACACCGAACAAACAAATGATAGGAGTCACCGGTATTGGTTTTCCCAGAACTTCTGTCACCATCACCATAACCTCTTGCCAATATGTAGAGATAAATGGGCAGTGCCAAATCAGGTGCCAGAAATCAGCTTTAGGTGTATGGCACCTATGGCATTCATCGGTGGCCAAACGGGCCCATACGACATAATCTTACTGGCGTAAGGTAACAGCAGTGTATAATGAACATTTGGGTCATCTTATTATTGGCTGCCGGAGATACTAATGTGTGTGAACAGACTACGTCCTGCCAATCCTCATCAGTCAGTGTGGGCATATAAGTTTTTCCAGTATGTTTCTGCTGGCAGGGGAGAACCGGAGACCTTCAGTTGGATCAGGTGAGTGTACAGAGTGGAAATGAGACCAGTCGGGCCTTGAGACCGTAGTACACCAATCAAGGGGTAGTCGGATATAGGCGGGCTGGGGGGTGAGAACTGAGCATTCAGGGCATGACGAATCTGAAAGTATCGGAACTGGGAGGTACGTGGTAAGTTGAACTCGTTTTGGAGCTGAAGGAACGTTTTTAAGGTGCCAGAGTCGAACAGGTCTTGTAGACAGGTAACACCATGTAGTCGCCAGAAGGCAGGGTCTAAGTTTGCGGTCATGTGGGGGAAATTGGGGTTATTCCATAGAGGGAGGTCCGCCATGACACCAGAGAAGCCATGTAGCCTCCCGGCGGCATGCCAGACCTGCCTCGCTAGTCTGTGTAGGGGCAGGTATGGCTTACACGCTCCAGTGGGGCTCTCCAATAGGAGGCGGATGTTGGGGATGCCCAAATATTGTGTCAGTCGGACTTCAGAAGTGGGTAAGTCGTCAGGCATCACCCAGGGGCGTATATGCTTAAGTTGACCCGCCAAATAGTACAAATAAATGTCCGGTAGCGCATAGCCACCCTCATCCTTAGGTCTCTGTAGGGTGGTCAGGCGCAGTTTTGCTCTCTGATTTCCCCATACAAATGCTGGGATTAAAGATTTTAAGGAGTTGAAAAACGTGAGCGGCACAGGGACAGAAGCATGCTGCAGGATATACAGACATTTGGGGAGTATAATCAGTTTAATCAGATTGATTCTCCCAGGCACCGATAATGGGAGAGAGCTCCAGATTTTAAATTTATCCCTAACATATGACAGTAGGGGAAGGACATTTCCTGCCAGGACTCTCCGGGAATCTCTGTAGATAAACACTCCTAGATATTTGAAGTGGTCAACCACCCTTAAGCCACACACCTCCTCGGGCCACCGTCTAGGTTTCAGGGGGCAGAACACTGACTTCGCCCAATTTATTCTAAGACCCGAGAAGTCACCAAAGGTGTCAATTTTATGGATGAGGTATGGTAGCATTGTATCCGGATGTGCCATAAATAGTACCAAGTCATCCGCATACAATCCACGCGGTCCTCTCTATCACCGCAGGGCATGCCCTCTACTGCATCATCCTGTCTGATGGAAAGAGCAAGAGCCTCTACCGCCACCGCGAACAGCAGCGGCGATAGAGGACACCCCTGGCGGGTTCCTCTACCGAGAGCAAAGGGAGGGGAACAAACCCCGTTGACCAGGACCTGAGCTTTAGGGGATTTATATAGGATAGAGATCCACTTAATGAAGACCTCTCCAAACCCAAACCTCCTAAGGACTGCCGAGAGAAAAGGCCATTCCAGGGAATCAAAGGCCTTGGCGGCATCAAGTGACGCCAAGGCCCAGTCCCCACCCAGCGCCACTCCCGTCTGGACCGCAGCCTGTACTCTGCGGATGTTATCAGTAGTTGATCTCCCGGGCATAAATCCCGCCTGGTCCTTATGGATTATTGACAATATGACCCTATTCAGTCGATTAGCAAGTATTTTGGTCAGTATTTTGTAATCTATATTTAAGAGAGAAATTGGCCTATAGGAGGCGCAATCCTCTGGGTCTTTATCTGGTTTTAGAATTACCACTATGGTGGCATCATATAGGGAATCAGGAAGAGTCTCCACCTGCAGGGCCTCAGTATACATCTGGTGCAGGGGTCTTTGTAGCTCTGCAGCATACCTGTACAGTACCTCCAGTGGCAGGCCATCAGGGCCAGACGCTTTCCCCGTGGCAAGATCGCCAAGTGCCTCAGTGATATCATCTCGCGTAATCTCTTTGTCTAACAAGGAGCGCTCATCCTCAGACAGCTGGGGGAAAGCGATGGTGGATAGATAGTTTGATAGATCCGCCTCGGAGTAATTAACTTGTGAGGCGTACAGTGACTCATAGAATTGGGAAAATCTGGCCGCAATTTGTGGTGATTCTATAAGGATGCCACCATCCTCTGACTTAATCTTAAGTATGGTTGGTGACGCAGAGTTTTGGTGTACTAATTGGGCCAGAAGTTTGCTGGATTGGTTACCATGTTCAAAGAAAAATTGTTTGTTAAAAAACAATTTTCTATTCAGTTTGAGATTAAGGTGTTTGCATATAGTCACGACCCTTGGCCAGCCACTGGAGCCTGTTGTTATCGGTAGGGTCTGCAATATATCTCTCTTCCAGGGCCATGCACTGGTGCGCTAATTCTCTCTCCATCCTGGCTGTGTCACGCTTGATAAAGGATATCGTAGATTTTAGACATCCTCTCAAGAACGACTTCAGCGTGTCCCACAACACTAAGGGATTACCGTAGTTATCATGCAGGGCCAGGAACTCCTCCAATTGATTCGGTATACGATCATTGTCCCCAATTAACTGAAGCCAAAAGGGGTGTACTTTCCACCTTCTGGGTCCAGCCAAGGAGGCCGCATTAACAGTCACTAATACAGGCGAGTGATCTGACACCGCACGGACCTTATAAGAAACATCCAGCAGGGCAGTATACATAGATGAATTGCAATAAACTAGATCTATTCGGGAGAGGGCTCGTTTCCCGGGTGAGTAACAGGAGAATATTTTACGAGTAGGGTTACGGGCCCTAAAGGCGTCTATCCATCCCACTTCCCTAGTTAACCGTCCCAGAGGGGACCAATTAGGTGTAGGGGGCGTAGCCATGCCCCCGGGCGGGGTGGGGTCGTGTCTATCTAAGGACGCGTCCGGCACTAGGTTGAAGTCACCGAGACATATACACCTGGCAGTCGGGTAGTCCGCGGCAAACATAACGGCCTGATGTACAATCTCCAAATTAGCCGGAGGAGGATTGTAGATCCCCATTATGACATACGCCACATTGTTTATAAAGGCATGGACAAATATATATCTACCCTGAGAGTCTACTTTAGTGACCATGGGCTCCCAACGGAGCGTGCGGTGTATTAGAAGAGAAACCCCTCTCGAATATGAGGTATGATAGGAGTGTGCCTGCCATTGTACCCAGGGTTTATTCAGGAATCTGACATTATCTCTGACCATATGTGTTTCCTGCAGGCAGATGATTAAGGGATTGTGTTGGCGGATATGGGAGAAGATAAGTGATCTCTTTTTGGGGGACCCTAGACCCCTGACGTTCCATGATATCATTGCGAAATCAGCCATTTTGTAGTCTAGACAATGGTACCAATGTAATATATCCCTGAATTACCATATGCAATGTTCTGTGCTGGTCAAATATATCTCTTTCAGTTAGTGCTCGGGAAAAGACATGAACCTGAAACTGTATAAACTGATAACTAAACTTAACATTGTCCTCGGATAGACCATAGGACACATATATTAGGACACTCAGAATAAACAGAAGGAGAAGCAAATGGGTAATGATATCTGATATCATAAGAGTGGCTCTATTAATGGGGTGGTGCCCATCATCGATACGCGGGCATAGGGCCCCTGCTAGCCCAACAATGAGGCAACCAGTAACTGGATGAACATAAGACAGGTTCCATGCTACATGCAGTACCAGGCGTTACTCATCCGTGGTTATCCAGGAGCTGTAATGTAACAGGGATTGTCACCGAGGGGTTATCCCGGGCGGGGAGAACGTCTTCTCTGTCTTCTGGCCCAGTCATCGGCCCTCCAGGGGAGAATTGAAGAAAATTGCGCGGTCGCCATCCACCACTCTGAGGCGTGCCGGATATGCCATGGAGTAGGCCACGCCAAGATCTCTGAGGCGGGCCTTCACAGAGGTATATGAGGCTCTCTGCTTCTGCAATTCAGCCGAAAAGTCAGGGAAGATGGACACTTTTACATTGTCATGAATGATATCCCCTTTACGTCTGGCAGCGCGGAGGATAAGATCCCTGTCATTGCAGTTAAGGATTCGTGCAAGCAGTGGTCTGGCCGCGGCGCCTGGGGGAGGGGGTCTCGCCGGCACCCTGTGTGCTCTCTCCACAGTAAATGCAGCCGAGAAGACAGTGTCAGCAAATGTCTCTTTAAGCCATGTTTCCACAAACTCTGTGGGGTTTTGCCCCTCAGCTCTTTCAGGCATTCCGATAATACGGACGTTGTTGCGCCGAAGCCTGTTCTCCAAGTCGTCCGATTTCTGCTTGCATAAAGTGAGCTGTGATTCGAGGGAGGATACTGTATTAGCTAGCGGGTTCACATTGTCCTCCAGTGAGGATATGCGATCTTCTGCATGAGTAATCCGTCCCCTGAGTTTATGCAGGTCTTGCCGTAGGAGCCCCACATCTATTTTCACCTCCTCGAGCTTAACAGTAAGCGTAGACTTACATGAGGTGATGGCCAGCAACAGTTCTCTCATTGTGGGCTCAGCGGTGCTCCCAGGAGAAGAAGGGCCGGCCTCCGAGTCAGTGTCAGTCCCCGCTGCTCTCTGCGCCACAGGAGGTAGACCATCGGCGCCATCTTGGTTGTCTCCGCGGGCATAATTTTTAAGCTTCTCCAGCCCGGGTTGCGCCCTCGGTTTACCGAATTCCTGCTTGCCAATCTTTCCCATGGCTGCCCGGAGTATTTGGGCACCGGCAGGGGTCAGGATCTTGCTCAGGAGACTGGTACAAACGGGCACGGAGCGGGAGCTGTTCTCACATGCGACCGCTCTGTTCACGCGCTAAGCCACGCCCCCTTTCATAGCATTTTAGAATAACTGGTACATAGATTTCCTGTACCAGCAGGAGGGGCTGCACCCTCTATAAGCCAATTGGCATGCTTGAGCCAGGGTGCTTGTGTGTTATCATGGCAGCCAGAAGTCTAAAAGGGCCCTCAGGTCTGCCATAGATATGAGTTTATTGGGGCCTTATACATTGCTTGTCAGTATAACCAAACTGTTACCCACACTGCAAATCCATTGAAATTAGCTGTAAAAAAGAAAAAAAGAGGACAATAAAATATGCACCCAAACCACAAAAAATAAGGCCAGAAAACATACACTATGGCTAGGGCTTTAGGGTTCTGTAAAATTACAGAATGACTACTAGTCTTGTGGAACCACATATTTCCCCCATAGCGTGAAAAAATGTTGTTACGCCCACAGGAATTCTTGCAATAGTTGCAGTTTCCTGAGTTGAGGAAATGCTACAGTACCATCAAAAAACAAACACGATCAAATGCGATGGTTGCAATTTTTTGCAGCAATTGTGTCAAACTCATGGCTAAAATGCCCCACAAAGCACAATTGGGAGAATTTACTAATACTGTCTATGGCTAGGTTCACAGTGTTTTGGTCAGTATCTGTTAGCCAAAACCAGAAAAACTATAATAATGCAAAGAGCTTTACTTTCTTCTGGGTTTCGGCGTTGGTGGTGATTGGCAGTTCTCATGATTTACTCTTGTTGACATGCTGCACCTGGACTTTGCCAATGTTTCAAACTGAAAGTCGTGATGCAAATCATGAATACTATCTGCACCTGCTAACATTACACGTAACAGTACCCATACTTAAAGTGGTTGTCCAGTGAAAATCTTTTTCTTTCAATTCAACTGGTTCAGAAAGTCATACAGATTTGTAATTTACTTCTTTAAAATCTGAAGTCTTCCAGTACTTATCAGCTGCTGTATGTCCTGCAGGAAATGGTGTTTTATTTTCAGTGTGACAGAGCTCACAGAGACAGCGGGGGAGGTGTTCTATGGGGATTTGCTTCTGCTCTGGACAGTTTCTGTCTCTGACAGATGTCAGCAGAGAGCACTGTGTCAGACTGAAAATAAAACACCAATTCCTGCAGGACATCCAGCAGCTAATTTGTACTGGAATACTTCAGATTTTTAAATAGAAGTCAATTACAAATCTATAGAACTTTCGGAAATCAGTTGATCTATAAGAAAAAGATTTTTGCTGGATAACCCCTTTAAGCCTGGCTTTATGAGATCAGGTACACAAGATAAATTCTTTCTACTTACACAGACTGAGCCCTTGAATCTTCAATAAGGTTCAGCTCTTTTGCTAGAAAAGAACGGTCCAGTGGAATATCTGACAAACCAGTTTCTACAAAGAAAAGTAATTAAGTTACCACTAAATATAAAGTGGAGACCCCCACTGACCAATATATAGAGCAGGGAGAAGCTGCCAAATCCCTTCTTGCTGCAGGAGGTCTCCATTGTAAGTCTATGCAGCCAGCCTCCTGCAGCGAGCCAGGAGGTTAAGTGCTTAGTCTATACGACATGTCAAAAGATCCAGCGCTGAAATGTTTCCAAGCACCTGCACTAATGGAATGTAATATGTTTTGGAGTGCCATCTTCCCAACTGTGTATAACTATGCATTAGGAGATAGAGGTTCCCACTCCAGTCTCATACATCCCATTTCCAGCACAAAACCTAGTCACATAAAATTACATGGTGCTCGGTCTTGCGCTGAAGACAGGGGAACTTCGATTCCCTAATGCATAATTATACACGGTAAAGAAAAAACATATTACATTCCATCAGTGGAAAGTTTTCCAGTAACAATAACATGATATATGAAACAGGAAAGACAAAAGAAGAAGGATAAAGGCAGAGAAAAGGGGATGGAAATGATGGCCAGGGTGCAGGTAATTACCCTGATAAGAACCAGAGGGCCACGTTTGAAAATCTAAATTGCGATTGGTAGTCTAACTACTGCAAACTGAGATGTGTTATTGTCATCCATTTTTTTAGGTTGGCAGGTGTTCCATACCATTAAGGAGAAATTTTGTAAATAAGTTCTTTCATTCTGGTAGAAATAGATGCAAAGGACTTTAAGGGTAGCTTCACACATACCGTATCGCAGCAGATTGTCTGCTGCGGATCCGCAACAGATTTGACTAAATTATTGTACACAGCATTAAATCCGCACTGTCAAATCTGCAGCAGATTTGATGGTGCAGATTTGATGCAGTGTTCATTCATTTAGTCAAATCTGCGGCGCATGCGGTACGTGTGAAGCTACCCTTTCTTAGGTAAATCTGCAGTATTTTCACAAGGTAACTCCCTTGCCTTAAAAAAATGTGTTTGCTTGGCCTTTCCTCTGCACCATGTATAATGACAGAAAGTGAACAGCACACTGATGGCATGAGGGCCTTACCCGCTGTCAACACAGATGATGTGTACTTGTACTTGTTAAACTCTAAATACTCTCTGATCATTTCATTGATTAGAAGATTTTCATGAGACAACACAGGTTTGGGTTCATTCTGGTCATCCAAAGCTGCAAACACCTCTGCTCGGACCCTGGCCTTCAGCTGTCCCAACACACCTCTCTTATCCAAAGTATCTGTCAAAACTAGTGAAAGAAAAGAAATGTAAATTACCTGCCATTATATATGACACATGAAATATAAACAAATGACACGCCAATATTAACATGAATAGCATAAGACACAGGCAGGTTATTCCTTCCCCTGACTTCTGTATCTAATCACATTACATAGACTCCATTCTATTTAGGCAGATTCCGCCATCTCCCCAAAAAAGAATTGACATGTCAATTCTTTGGACAGATGGCGGAATCTGTCGGACCATAGAATGGAACCTATGGGACGGCTAGATGTTCAAGTAGGAGCGCGTAAGCTTATCCGCGCGGATTCCGTAGTGTGCAAGGGCCCATAGCCAGCAGCAACAAAGCAAGCAAAGGGTTATAATAAGGGTATGGTAACAATGAGGAATAGGCGAGGAATTTCAAGCGGAATCTGCATTTAATTTACGCGTATATTGCTTGAAATTCCGCCCGTAAAATTTGTACAGAGCAATGTGCCATAAGATTTCTACTCCGTTGTTCACATGGGAGAATCTACACGTGGAATGTTCCACCGCAGATCCGCTTTTTGGACCTCTCCTGGGTAAAATGCAGATACCAATTTGTTTTGCCCATGTCTGATGTCTGTAAGGAGAGCCTCAGACAGGGGTTAACCTTTGGCTATATGAGTTGGCGAGAACATCTCCAGAATGGCAGGTCTTGTAGGGTCTTGTAGGGTGCACCAGATACATCCTCTTTAAGCTGAACCCACGGATCGAACGGCGCCATCATGGGGAAGCCGGTGCCGCGGTCTGTTTTTTCGGACCGCGGCCCGTGCACGGCGCTGTACTATGCACCGGAAACGGCCGGTGCTCATTTATTCTAAGGGAGCCGCATCATACGGGGGAGGAAATTCCCTCCCACTGGGGGCAGCTCGGTCCGCCTCCAGTGCTTGAGCACCAGCCGGTTCCGGTGCATAGTATGGCGCCGTGCACGGGAACTGGACCACAGTCCGGGCACCGGCTTCCACGTGACGGCGCTGTTCGATCTGTGGGTTCAGCTTAAAGAGGATGTACCTGGTGGTACATACTCTCTGACCTCTTCAGGACCCCTTGTTTAAAAAGCCATAAGGCTGGAAACACACACAGGAATTCTCGCAGAAAACTCCCTGCAGATTCTGCTGCTCGTCCCTGCGCGCTCACGCATCGCTCTCTGCCTGTACCATAGACTCCATTCTATGCACAAGCAGATTCCACTGTCCGCCCAAAAAATGAACCTGTTCATTCTTTTAGCGGACGACGAAATCTGCCTGACCATAGAATGGAGTCTATGGGGTGGGTGGGCAGTGTAGCGTTTGCGCAGGAACCAGCTGCGGAATCCGCAGGGAGTTCTCAGCAAGAATTCCTTGGTGTGGACATACCCTAATTCTATTCTTCCATCCACAGGGCCATGTTAAGGCCCGATTTATGCAGGGCCAGCTGCACTTTGTAATGACACCATTCATAACAACACACTATTTATGTTTCAGGCGTACAAGTAGTGATACATAATACTGACCCATATACTGTTAGGCTACAAACACACAGGGCGGATCAGCAGCCGATTTCTCGCTGCGGATCCCTGCTCTGTAATGTCTATGGGAAGCCACACTCGCAGCGGGATGGACATCCTGCTGCAAGTATGTAAGGAGACTGCCCTGTCCCATCCCCCCCCCTGCGGATCTGTCGTGTGTGTTTGTACCCTTAATGTGTAATTGTGACTTCAGACCACATTCCCCTACATATCAGCATCCTGTATAAATGGGAGGTCTATGTGTATGTACAGACCCAGGCCCCACTGACACATATAGATCAGCATCCCATAATGACTGAAGGCTGATGTATAGGTGTAATGTGTATTACCAGCATATAGGACTGCCGCCCTGCCCTGGTGTGGGGGCTTAGACCCCATGATCATGAAGGGGCAGCATAAGTGCTATAATATCGGTTTATAAAATGGAGCAAGTCCAAAAGCTGTAATTATATATATATATATCTCCTGTAGTCATGGTAACTGGAAGCAGAGTTTACATGGCTGCCAGCATGAGAGCCCAGTGCTATGTATAGTGGGCCCCCTCTATAACAATCCTATGGGATGGGGACACACATGCAGTATGTGCACTATATTATACCTTACTGCGATGTAATACAGGCCGACACACAACAGTCCCCATATAATACACAACGGCTGTTAGAATGACCGGCCCGAGTGATGAACAACACCCGCACTCACCGGCTTTCAGGTCTGACACGGTCGCCATGATTCTTTCTGTGGAAACAGCTGGACAGAACAGTCAAACGCCAACCGCCAGTACACTGCGCATGCGCACCGTAGCCTCTACGCTACAGCCACACACACTGCTAACACTAGAGGGATAACGTGCCTAGCTGGGTGACATTATGGGGGCCGCCATTTTTGTAGAGCTCATTTATAATTTATTGAAAGACTGATGCGCTAAAATACATAGAAGCACCCCGAACTTTTAGACTAGGCCACTAATAACGTGGGCTGTTCGTCTCTAGTTTGGGTGGATTACGTGAGTGATAACTGAGAGACCAGTGAATAGTCCACAGTAAAGGTTTACATCCAGCTCAGCTAGCAATAGTCAGGAGATGCTTGAAAGTTGATGAAGCAACATGTACTCCGCCACAGTATATGTTTATGGCTAACATCAGTTCTCAGTTCCATCATATGATGCAGCACTGCCACCTGAATAACTATAGGGGGCGCCCTTCAGGTCCGTGCCCCCTCAGCAGACACATGCCAGGCTGGAGAGCCCCCTCCCCGCTGTGGCCGCTCTCCTCTGTCACCAGGTCTTCTTCTGCACAGCGGGCTCCCTCTACTGGCTGCAGAAGGAAGTTACACATCCAGTACACTGCAGGGAACAGCCCCGCCCCTGCTGATATGAATAATGTATTCCCTGCACCTTCTGGTCGGCCTGCAGGGGGTGTCAGTGTCACACAAGCCCCTCACAGTGTATGGCCCCATCTCTTCTGTACTGCGATTCCCCTCCCCCTCTCTATTACACCACTCACCATAGGCGGATTATAATGAGGGCAATCTGGGCTACTGCGTGATTGCCCCCATTAGGGTGGGTTCAGACTGAGGAATTCTCGCGGATAAATTCCGCAAAATTCCGTCGCCTGTACGCGCGCACGGCAGCGTGCCTTTCCGCTGGCTCCTTTGACACCATTCTATGGGACATGTCAATTCTTTCGGCGGAATGCGGAATCAGCCGGCCCATAGAATGGTGCCTATGGAGCCGGCAGAAAGGCACGCGGCCGTCTCAGCGGCAGCAGTAGTAGTAGTGCCGTGTTGTGCAGGAGACATGGCCTCTGCCTGCGCTCCACAGCTCCTGTGTCTGTGAGACTTCCCTCCCCTGCGCTCCGAGGATGGCTGCCTGCCAACTTCAGCTGCTACCACTGCAGAGATGCCAGAGGAGAGCAGAGGCCAGGGGAAGCTCAGCCAGAGCCACAGCTGAAGATCTGGCAGATTCATTAAAGGGAACCAATCAGCCCAATCAGGCTGATATGGTTCCCTGAACCGCTGTATACAGCACCTGCAGCTGCGAGTACCAACCGCGGCTGCAGCAGGAGCTGTATAACAGAAAAAGAGCAGTTTAATCCCCCGAACGCCTGTCAGCGCGCTCGGAGGGGATGCATGACAGGCATAGAGGCTAGTACAGTACAGTTGTAGTAGGAGCCCACACTGGTAGGTGATATGGAGCTGCTCTATCCTGTATTCAGACTAGGGTGTGTTAACAAGTACTGTTTCCACAGTGGATTTCACTCTACAAGTTCACAGCAAAATCCGCTGCGGATACCTTCCCTGTCATTTTCAATAAGAAGACACACTCGCAGCAGTATGTAAATGCCGGCGCCCTTAACCCGCCCAGAACATACTTTACCTAATCTGCATCTGAGGCTCCCAGAGGTCCCACCCAGCCAATCAGGGACTGGGGCCGGCGCCGTGCACTGATTGGCTGAGCGGGACCTACAGGGAACGAGAGCCTCAGATATAGCCGGTGCATGGAATAGGTAATGTATGTTCCAGGCGGCAGCTGGTTAAGGGGCATTTACATACATGCAGCGAGCTGACAATCCTGCTGTGAGTATGTCTTCTCATTGAAAATGACAGGGAAGTTATCTGCAGCAAATTTTGCTTTAAACTCGCATAGTGAAATCCGCTGTGGAAACGGTACATGTGAACCCACCTCTATTCAAAAGTAATCGATAGTACAACTCCCCCCCCCCAGGGAGCATTTAGTTAGCTGGGGGCCCACAATTTCTGAACTGCCGCTCACATATTCTCATATAGCAGAGAGGGAGGATACCAGGACCCAGAAGACACCTGACAATACGGACTGACGGCTGGGCCTAGAAGCGCAGGGAGCCGTCCTGTGTGCACAGTCCCGCAGCAGCAGCTCCTCCCCTGCATGATCAGCCTGTGTGACAGGAAGAGGCGGGAATCCTGTCCCTGCAGCCAATCAGATCCAGCCTGAGAGCTACTCTTTACTCCCCATGTCTGCTCTTCATCCTGTATGTGCCCTGCTCTATCCTCCATATGTGTCCTCCCCTCTATGTACAGCCCCCTCCCATAGGTGTCCTCCCCTCTATGTACAGCCACTCCCATAGGTGTCCTCCCCTCTATGTACAGCCCCTCCCATAGGTGTCCTCCCCTCTATGTACAGCTCCCTCCCATAGGTGTCCTCCCCTATATGTACAGCTCCCTCCCATAGGTGTCCTCCCCTCTATGTACAGCTCCCTCCCATAGGTGTCCTCCCCTATATGTACAGCTCCCTTCCATAGGTGTCCTCCCCTATATGTACAGCCCCTCCATAGGTGTCCTCTCCTCTATGTACAGCCCCCTCCCATAGGTGTCCTCCCCTCTATGTACAGCCCCCTCCCATAGGTGTCCTCCCCTCTATGTACAGCCCCTCCCATAGGTGTCCTCCCCTATATGTACAGCCCCTCCCATAGGTGTCCTCCCCTATATGTACAGCTCCCTCCCATAGGTGTCCTCCCCTATATGTACAGCTCCCTCCCATAGGTGTCCTCCCCTATATGTACAGCCCCTCCCATAGGTGTCCTCCCCTCTATGTACAGCCACTCCCATAGGTGTCCTCCCCTCTATGTACAGCCCCTCCCATAGGTGTCCTCCCCTCTATGTACAGCCCCTCCCATAGGTGTCCTCCCCTCTATGTACAGCCCCTCCCATAGGTGTCCTCCCCTCTGTGTACAGCCACTCCCATAGGTGTCCTCCCCTCTGTGTACAGCCACTCCCATAGGTGTCCTCCCCTTTATGTACAGCCCCCTCTCATAGGTGTCCTCCCCTCTATGTACAGCCCCTCCCATAGGTGTCCTCCCCTATATGTAAAGCCCCTCCCATAGGTGTCCTCTCCTCTATGTACAGCCCCTCCCATAGGTGTCCTCCCCTCTATGTACAGCCACTCCCATAGGTGTCCTCCCCTCTATGTACAGCCGCCTCCCATAGGTGTCCTCTCCTTTATGTACAGCCCCTCCCATATGTGTCCTCCCCTCTATGTACAGCCCCCTCCCATAGGTGTCCTCTCCTCTATGTACAGCCCCCTCCCATAGGTGTCCTCCCCTCTGTGTACAGCCTCTCCCATAGGTGTCCTCCCCTCTATATACAGCCCCCCTCCCATATGTGTCCTCTCCTCTATGTACACCCCCTCCCATAGGTGTCCTCCCCTATATGTTCAGCCCCCTCCCATATGTGTCCTCCCCTCTATGTACAGCCGCCTCCCATAGGTGTCCTCCCCTCTATGTACACCCCCTCCCATAGGTGTTTTCCCCTATATGTTCAGCCCCCTCCCATATGTGTCCTGCCATCCTCTATATGTGGACCCATTTGTTTCCCATTCTACCCCATACTTGTTCTTCCCACCATTTGAGCCCCACTGTACCCCCCCCCCATATGTGCTCTCCTCAATGTGGAACATGCCCTACCCCCATATGTTCCCCCCATGTGTTATTCCCCCATATGTGCCCTCCATGTGTTATTCCCCTATATGTGCCCCCGTGTGTTATACTCCCATATGTGCCCCCATGAGTTTTCCCCCATATGTGCCCTCCTCTACCCCTCATATGTGACCTGCCCTCTATGCACCTTCTTCTACATGTGATATATAATATAATATACAGTACGGCAGCACAACAGATAATCCAGATGGAAATGATGTAATTTGGGGAATGTCCACGGGGTGTTTGTCAGCACCCTGTCAGTATAGCCCAGGGGCACATGTGATGCTATTACATTGAGTTATAAAAACAAGCAAAGACAGCGCTCCATGGTGTAGAGGTATCAAATAAAATAATGCAAACAAAGTGAAGACTCCCTCAAAGTGGACTCCCTCACCAGGTGGAGTTGTGTAGATCCGAGGCACATCTCTTACTACAGCCTGTGCGGGACTATGGAAGCGCAGCCCTCCTGTGCACCCTCAACAGGAAGAAACCGCAACCGCAACCTCCAATCCACTTGATCCAAAACAAAGGTAAGTAGGCGCAGGTCGTCCACCACACAGGACCAGACAAAACGGAAAGGTAACTTATACCAATACCAACACATACATAAAATACATAAAACAGGTAAAAGCACAATGCGTTTTAGGCCGCACCGGCCTCTTCCTCTGGTGCACCTGAGAAAGTGGTTGGTTTAGAGTAAAAACACATTGTTATTATAACATGGCCCAATATTAACCCCTAGATGACCCTGGATGTACCTGTACGCCCTGGGTGTATATCCCGCTATTAAGCACGCTCCGCAGCGGAGCACGCTTCATAGCAGGTGGGGGCTGGCTACAATCAGCAGCCAGACCCTCACCATTAAGTAAATATTTTAAGGGTAAATTCACACGGGCAGATCCGCAGCAGATTTAACGCTGCGAATTCGCAGCTAAATCGGCAGCGGATCGATCCCCTGTGAATTCCAATGCAATTACATACTCTCACGCTGCCAGTATGTAAGTGCCGGCCGCATTAACCCCCGCTGCCCGGGATGATCCAGCCGCGTCTGAGCCTCCCGGCTCCTGGAGGTCCCACACAGTCAATCAGTGACTGTGGCGGGGCCGTGCACTGATTAGTTGTGCGGGACCTCCAGGAGCCAGGAGCTTCAGATGCCGCCTGATTGTGGTGCCGGTAATGTATCATCCCGGGCGGCGGGGTTAATGCGGACGGCACTTACATACTGGCAGCACGCAAGTTGCATTGGAATTCACAGGGGATCAATCCGCTGCCGATTTAGCTGCAAATTGTCAGCGTTAAATCCGTTGCGGATCCGCCCGTGTGAATTTACCCTAAAAATACCACAAAGCACCTCCCCCAATAAAGATCAAAACCACCCATATCCCATAATATACATAAAACATATTAAAAAAAATTAAATATATAAACATATTATATACCGTATTGTGCTTAATTGTCCGATCTATTAAAATATAACAATCGCCATCCCGTACGGCAAACGGCGTAAATAAAAAGAGGGAAAAGAGCACCAGGATTATCAATTTTTTGTTATATTATATATTTTTTAAAAATTAATAAAAAGTGATCAAAACATCTAATCTACACAAATATGGTATTAATAAAAAGTAGAGATCATGGCCCAAAAAATGACACCCCATACAGCCCCGTAGGTGAATTTATACTTTCATAAATAATTTCATGGGGTTCCATCATACATTTTGTGGTAGAATGTGCACAGAGCGGGCAGACAGCGGGAATCATTACCGAGAGTTCGGGTTCGTACGAACCCGAACCAAACTCGGTTCGGACCATCCCTAATCCAGACCCATTGATTAAAGAAGAAGTTCCAGGACATTAAAAAAGCATAGAGGCAGGGGGGTGCAGGAACATAATAAACAAGGTATACTTACCTATCATCGTGCCCCATAGTGCTGCACCCGGGTCCAGCTGACAGCCACAAGCTTCCTGCAGCTCTTCTAGCTGCAATATCCCATACCCGGCTGAGCGAATGCCCGCTTGGCCAATAAGCTGATGGGGTGGCACACCACCCCAGTCACTGACTGACTGGCTAAGCCGCAATCGATCAGCCGGGTTGTGACATTGTAGCTGGAAAAGCCAGGTACATGACGCACCCAGAGTCCACTTGAAAATGATGCTGCGGTTGGAGACCCATGCCCCATACGAATTAAAGGGGTTATCCAGCGCTACAAAAACATGGCCACTTTTCCCCCTACTGTTGTCTCCAGTTCAGTTCAGTAGGGGGGAAGGGGCCATGTTTTTGTAGCGCTGGATAACCCCTTTAAAGGAGAAGTATGGCCTCAAGGGGCTTTTGAAAATGGCTGGGCACAGGGGGAAAACAACAAACGGCGCTAACTCCCTGTCCTTGTGCCTGACTGTCCCAGGGACTCCCACCAGGCTCCAGGATCTCTCCTGCTGCCGATGTCACCTGGCTGATTGACAGCACGCACAGCCAGTCAGTGACTGGGGCGGGTTATGTGGGCACGGGGACAGATAAGTAGCTGCTGTTCCCTTTTATTTTCCCCCTGCTGGATAGGGAAAAAAAAACCTGGACTTCTCTTTAAATCTCAAGAAAGATCTTACATACATTTATCAATAAAATGCTGATATACTGTGTATACAAACTTTTTTTTTTTTTTACTGTTGTTTATGTACTGTATATATCGTGCATTTTTGTATAAGTTGGCAACTTTGTTCATAGAAGATTTCCGGTGGTAGAGGTGTAGTCCTCTCCCCACGGGGGGAGCGGTATGAGATCTAGGTGTTTGTAATATTTGGGATATATAACTATGTGTGCCCCAATATTGTACTATACCATGACTAAGGAGCTTGTCTCCGAAACGCGTAGGTGTTATTCTATGAGTATTGATGTCCATGTGTGAAGTTTTTATGTGGACTCAATAAACTTGGAATTTAGCTGGAGATCCCCATTTTTCCTTATTTTTTCTATGTTACTGTCAAAACATCTAGAGGGGTCTTCAGGAGGCGCCCTTAAAGAAGTTATCTAGGTAACTAAAATGTGAAATGGGAGAGGGATGGAAAATATGACAGGATGGATGAGTGGGAGGGAGACATAGGAGGTGTAGTGCATGCTGGGAGTTGGAGTTTTCTGGCCAGCGCCATATTGAAAAGCATGACAGAATTTTTAAAACTTTGATATGGTAAACAGAAGCATGCAGAAATGCAGGAATGGTGTCAAAACACTCAGGGGTACACAGTATAGGGCTGCTTTTGTAATTCTTTTTTAAAACTGCATTGGGTGGAATACCTCTTTAATGATACAAACTTCACATAGGTGCAATGTTCATACAAGTTCCCTACTTACATAGTAATAAATCCCCCCATATACAGCAAGACACACTTTCGGTCCAGGGTGCTGGAAGGCTAAATGACGACATTAAGTTTACACAAGTATTTAGATGTATCTAGATGTCCACAAGGGTATTAAAGTGAATGGGGATTTTTTCCCCTGAATTTCACGTTTTTATAGGTAGCTCATAGAGACATATCAGGGGGTTTCTAGAAAGATATGAAATGAAGGAGGTTTTTCTTCGGCAGACAGACGTCCGGTTTTATGACTCTGCAATATGTGATAGACCTCAAACTCCAAAGCAAAATAAATGAAACCAGAGAAGCAAAATAAAGACATAACACATTGTAATTAGGTGTCAAATTTTATTTAAAATTACATGACACTGAAAAAGACCCCTGACTCACAAAGAGTTACTCAGCAGCACTCAGGCGAGGAAAAAACCCCTGTGGAGGAAACCTTGAGGGAGCCATTGCTGAAGAGTTGCCCCTCCCCTGGGCTTAGAGGGTAATATAGATATAATGTAATTTCAGAATTTGTACATTGTATCTGACATTCTAAAGCAGAATACCCCCTTTCCCCTGCTAGAACCTTTCAAATGACATCATGGGGAGGGCAGGGTAAACTGGAGGAGGGGCCCCACCACTTGCTTGATAGTAGCTTTATCACTCTTGTCCCATCTGACACAAATGAATAATCTTGATGATAAATTCAACTCATTTGCTTCTAGATGTTATTGGCCCTTCCTGAAGACTCTAGATGTTAAGAGAGTCTTTTCCTTCAGTCACTAAATTTAAAGGGGCGCCTGATTCCCCCATATGAGGCAAATGAATCCTCCTGATGTTATGGGTCCCTAATTTGCCTCTAGATGTTAAAAGGGGTTATCTGAGGAGCTAGAAAAGTGTTTTTTTCCCACACTTACCAGGGTCCCATTTCCAGTTTGGTCACATCTCATCTCAACATCTTCTGACTTGGCTAAGGTCTGAGACAGTAGATCAGGTACTATGGTGTGATCACCACATTTGGGTGAAACTCGCCATCACTAGTGGCCAACATACGCACAATGTTGTGATGAAATTGGCAACATTGTTTGTACATTTGTAGTATACCAGAGCATGGTTCCTGTGGCTGGGCTGAGGATGGCACCTGTCAACAAGTGTTATTATATATTTAACATGTTTTATGTGCAACTATTCTGTGTATTTCTGTGTACCAGTAACTGGCAGGCAGAGATGGGTTACATGCTGACACTGCACACTACACAACAGCGACATCTACTGACCTTAGTGGGAACTGCTCTAGGTAGTGTGGTAAGCTTAGGAAGTTGCTAGAAGGGGGTGTGGTTATGCAGATAGGCCCCCTATATAAGGCTGGCTGTTGCAGAGCTTAGCTGAGACAAGTGAGACAAGCTGAGACAAGCTGAGACAAGAGACAGGAGATAAGAGACTAGTGAGACAAGTGACCAGCTGTAGAGGGAATAACATCACCTCAGGAGATCACCACAGAGAGAGAAGCTGCTGAGGGGAACAAGGAGAAAGATCTTACACAGAGCAGCAAGAGAACAAACAGCTGGAGGTGAGAGAAAGAGAGACCTTGAGAGACAGTTTGTCAGGTGCCCCCTCAGGAAAGGGGCAGCACATATACAGTCAGTGGGAATCCTAAAGACAGACACCCAGTGGAGAGACTTGGCTGTAGGAGGGAGCCGAGTTAACCTAGGCCTCGGCACCCATCTTCCTGACATTCGGGGGGTAGGATTGACTAGGACCCCTGGATCCTCTGGGACCCGAAAGTTGTGGCCTAAGGCCCGGCCCAGTAATTTTGCAGGAAGCTCCCTGGCAGACAGGGAGGGGAGAAGCAGACTCAAGCACCATTGGGAGAAGTCCACAGGATCACAGTGCTCACCAGCGTCCCACACGTACTGGCAGACCAGGACCTAAGGCAGGTCGTCTCTCTTCACACCACCAGGCTCTCACAAGCACAGTAGCTCAGTCAAAGCCGCCAGTATTCACCACTGTATGCTAAAGGACTGTATAACACCTGCAAGTCTTACAGTAAAGGAGTTGCTGTTACACTGCCTCCCTCCTTGTCTCCCTGTTGTTTGGTCCACCTGCACCACACCACCATCAAGGGCCATATTACCAGGCAGCAGTATTTTGGGGTTGGCCCCGGGGGAACTACAGGTCCACACCACCGACCACCTTACACACGGGTGCAGCCCCCCTACAGAAACCGCTGCAGCAGCCACAGAAGAGAGAGAGATACCAGGGAAGCGCCAGAGAGTCCCCCTGTACCTGCAGAAGCCCTCGTGCCCACCTGTGACCGCGACAAAGTTCCAGCCATCCTGCAGGTATAGCACACTCTCCATCTGCAGCCCTCAGTGCATCCCCTCACAGAGGAGCTCAGCGCCACACTCAGGAGAGACTACCATCACCATCACCATCATCCTCTCCTCACTCCCCTCACTCTCTTCCCATTACCCCGGCGCGCTGCATGTTCTCTTTTGGCGTCACGAACAGGATAGGCTGTGTGCCTGTCACAAAGTACCAACACCTCAGCTGTGAGAAAACTGCCCTCAAGTGTGTGCTAACCGCAAAAGAGGGGGAACCCTGTATCCACAGAGACTTTAACTGTATGCTGCTTGTGAGAAAAGACTGCTAAAGTGTTTCTGCTACTGTTGTACTGAACTGTTTCCCCTGAAAGAAACTTTGCTTAAAAGAGGGGGAAGATGGAACCCGTATCCCTGCGTGTGGATTTGCAGATGTACAGCATGGACTTTGCTTTATTGAAAGAGACTTTACAAGCCACCATGTTTGTTTCACTGTGCCACTTTTACTGTGCTCTCAGAGACTTTGCCACTATCCTAAAGAAGAAGGATTTGTTTGCTGCGTCACAGTCGCAGTGCACCGCCCCTCAAGGGGTTAACTACAGCTCCGCTGAAGCGCGGGAAAGAGTAAGTCCCGCCTCACCTCAGAGCAGCTACGCAGCACCACAACAGCAACCGTCGCCTGCCAAGTCTCCTAGAGGTCTGCACAGACAGCGCTTCCGGAGTCCACTGTGTGCCGCCATCTTGGGTGAGTCCCAGCCTCATAGGAAGAAGAGCGCCTCCGTCCCACACAGGAAGTGGGCGGAGCCTGGACCGCCCGGAAGAGGAGGGGGTTCAGTAGCGAGCAGCATGGCGAGCGAGCAGCAACCCGAGACCGGAGTTCCCGCATCCGCCATGTCCGCCAACCCGGACGGCATGCCTGAGCCGCAGCCTGCCCCTCACTCCTCGGAGCAGGTCTGCATTACTATGCCTCCGGACGCAGCGCTCGAGACAGCCGACCCAGAAGAGGCAGGGGCGCTGGAGGCTCCACCGCGCCAAGTTCCCCTCATACCCTGGGAGGAAGGGGCAGCGATACAACCCCGTTTGATGGACGGTCGGCCACCGAGCCCGGAGGAATCCGTGATCCCCAAATGGTGCTTTGGGGACGAAGGCTGCCTGCAGCAGATCCTCACTGAGATCCGGGAAGCCAACACAGTCCAGGGGACCCAGCCTCGACAGCGGCCAAGCACTGACACCGACCAAAAGTATCGGCAGTTTTACCAGGATAGGATGGACCGAGAGCGGGAGATCCGCCAGAGGCTGAAGGCGCCCACTGAGAAGGACGCACGCCCCTTACGGCTGCAAGGGACTATCCGTGAGTTCAGCCGGGACCGGGGGTATGGGTTTATTGAGGACAACCACGGGCCCAAGTGGTATTTTGTGAACCGGGCTTCAGTGAAACGCCCTGACCTGCCGGAACACTTACACTCCCTGTTCCCAGGAGAACAGGTAGAGTTTACCCCCATGCTGGGACCCCGAGGGTGGTGGGCAGCGGGTGTCACCAGGGTACCGCCCCCACCTTATAGCGGCCTGGATGAGGACTGGTCAGAAGACCCCCACAGACCCTCCGTAGCCCTCCGAGAGACCCCAGAGGGCCTACGTCTGTTGCCGCTACTGCCCCCAGACTCTGATGGGAGTGCTCCCAGCTCCAACACGGCTGAACCAGCGCCTTCTCCCCCTTCAGCCCCAGCAGTAGCTGCAGAAGCGGCTCCGCCTGCCCCGGTCCCTACTGTCCCAGCTCCAGCGGTACCCACCGTCACCCTAGAGGTACCACCTACGCAAGTAGAGGCCACCCTGGTGGTTGCAAAGCCTGTGACCACCGCAACCTGGTCCACAAGCCCTCCGGGTGTCCGGGACGTCGCCACCACCACCATTGTGGAGGCGAATGCCACTTGGCATATGCACTTAGCGCCAGGAGTGAAGGTGCTCAGTGGTCCCAGCACATCCACCGGAGAGGAGAAAGCAGTGCCTGCAGGGATCTCGGCAGAGTCCTCCACCCACACACCATCTGGGGTAGCAGCAGCACAGCTATCAGCGTTTCCGCCACTCCCACCAGGTGAAGAGCGACCACCCTTATCCAGCGCTAAGGGCAGAGCCGCCATCTTGGCTCTCTACAAGATGCAGCAGCGCTGAGTTCGTCTGAGGTACTGTTTACCCACTGTTGGCAGGAATGCCTTAGTTACCTCAGGAACTACTACAGGTTAACTGGTTATTGCAACGTTTAAGAACTGTGCCTGGCATCTGCCATGATCCAAAGTATACTTTTATAAAGTTTTATGTGTGCTGCAACGTTCAAGTGAAGTGCCTGGTCTTAGGACCATGAAAGTGTTGCACTAAAGTGCTATTGTTTGGGGGTTATGTTTTTGTTGGGGTTTAGTGTGTTAAAAAGACACACATATGCCATGGACTGCCTTTTTTCCGTGAAACTCTAATGGACGCTACCCAGGTCAAGTGCCAAAGAGTTTTATTTGCACTACTACACTGTTATTGCAGCCATGTGTATTGCTTATTCAAGAGGACCACTCTAATATGGACGCTGTGCTAAGTGCCAATAGAGAGACTTTAAGAGTTCCCTGTTGGGCAGGAGCCCACTATGTTTACAAAGTTGTTTGCACTATATTTGCCTATGTGCCTAACCAAACTTTTACACTTTTCCACAGGTATGGTGCCTTTTATTTGTGTTTCCAGCTTTCATCCTCGCCCCAGCCCATCGCCGAGGCCGGCTTATTTTTAGAGGGGGAATTATGTAGTATACCAGAGCATGGTTCCTGTGGCTGGGCTGAGGATGGCACCTGTCAACAAGTGTTATTATATATTTAACATGTTTTATGTGCAACTATTCTGTGTATTTCTGTGTACCAGTAACTGGCAGGCAGAGATGGGTTACATGCTGACACTGCACACTACACAACAGCGACATCTACTGACCTTAGTGGGAACTGCTCTAGGTAGTGTGGTAAGCTTAGGAAAGTTGCTAGAAGGGGGTGTGTGGTTATGCAGATAGGCCCCCTATATAAGGCTGGCTGGTTGCAGAGCTTAGCTGAGACAGGAGACAAGAGACCAGTGAGACAAGTGACCAGCTGTAGAGGGAATAACATCACCTCAGGAGATCACCACAGAGAGAGAAGCTGCTGAGGGGAACAAGGAGAAAGATCTTCCACAGAGCAGCAAGAGAACAAACAGCTGGAGGTGAGAGAAAGAGAGACCTTGAGAGACAGTTTGTCAGGTGCCCCCTCAGGAAAGGGACAGCACATATACAGTCAGTGGGAATCCTAAAGACAGACACCCAGTGGAGTGACTTGGCTGTAAAAGGGGAGCCGAGTTAACCTAGGCCTCGGCACCCATCTTCCTGACATTCGGGGGGTAGGATTGACTAGGACCCCTGGATCCTCTGGGACCCGAAAGTTGTGGCCTAAGGCCCGGCCCAGTAATTTTGCAGGAAGCTCCCTGGCAGACAGGGAGGGGAGAAGCAGACTCAAGCACCATTGGAGAAGTCCAACAGGATCACAGTGCTCACCAGCGTCCCCACACGTACTGGCAGACCAGGACCTAAGGCAGGTCGTCTCTCTTCACACCACCAGGCTCTCACAAGCACAGTAGCTCAGTCAAAGCCGCCAGTATTCACCACTGTATGCTAAAGGACTGTATAACACCTGCAAGTCTTACAGTAAAGGAGTTGCTGTTACACTGCCTCCCTCCTTGTCTCCCTGTTGTTTGGTCCACCTGCACCACACCACCATCAAGGGCCATATTACCAGGCAGCAGTATTTTGGGGTTGGCCCACGGGGGAACTACAGGTCCACACCACCGACCACCTTACAACACGGGTGCAGCCCCCCTACAAGAAACCGCTGCAGCAGCCACAGAAGAGAGAGAGATACCAGGGAAGCGCCAGAGAGTCCCCCTGTACCATGCAGAAGCCCTCGTGCCACCTGTGACCGCGACAAAGTTCCAGCCATCCTGCAGGTATAGCACACTCTCCATCTGCAGCCCTCAGTGCATCCCCTCACAGAGGAGCTCAGCGCCACACTCAGGAGAGACTACCATCACCATCATCCTCTCCTCACTCCCCTCACTCTCTTCCCATTACCCAGGCGCGCTGCACATTGGCTGACACTGGTTTTACCCACATATGATGTTCGCAACAAAGTACCTGTCCCACTGTCTCAGCTCGCCGCCTTTATGACAGGCCAGGAGATGTTGGTAGGAGACTAGACCAAACCAGAAGTGAGATGAGGGCGAGGGAGGAAATGTAACGCAGTTTTAGTTACCTAGATAACCCCTTTAAGAGCGCCTCCTGAAGACCCCTCTAGATGTTTTGAGAGTCTAGTCCTCCTGTTTCTGATGCTAAAGGGGGGCTCCTCCTTCCCCCATATGAGGCAAATAAATCCTCCTGATGTTATGGGCCCCTAATTTGCCTCTGGATGTTACAGGGGTTATCTGGGGAGCCAGAAAAGTGTTTACTTTCCACACTTACCAAGGTCCCACTTCCAGTTTGGTCACATCTCATCCCAACATCTTCTGACTTGGCTAAGGTCTGAGACAATAGATCAGGTACTACGGTGTGATCACCACATGTGGGTGAAACTCGCCACCAGCAGTGGCCAACGTACACACACTGTTGTGATGAAATTGGCAACATTGTTTTTACATTGGCCGCTACTGGTTTCACCCGCATGTAATGTTCGCAACAAAGTACCTGCCCCACTGTCTCAGCTCACCGCTTTTATGCCAGGTCAGAAGATGTTGGTTGGAGACCAAGACCAAACCAGAAGTGAGATGCCGGCGAGGGAGGAAAATGTAACTTCTTTTTAGTTACCTAGATAACCCCTTTAAGGGGACCTCCTCCAGATCCCTCTAGATGTTAAGGTAGTCTTTTCTCCTCCAGTCACTGATCTTAAAGTGGGGCTCCTCCTTCCCCATATGAGGCAAATACATCTCCTGATGTTATGGGCCCCTAATTTGCCTCTAGATGTTAAAGGGGTTATCTGGGGAGCTAGAAAAGTGTTTAATTTCCACACTTACCAATGGTCCCACTTCCAGTTTGGGTCACATCTCATCCCAACATCTTCTGATCTGGCATAGGTGTGAGACAGTAGATCAGGTACTATGGTGTGATCACCACATGTGGGTGAAACTCGCCGCCAGCAGTGGCCAACGTAAGCACAATGTTGTGATGAAATTGGCAACACTGTTTGTACATTGGCCGCCATTGGTTTCACCCGCATGTGACGTTAGAAACAAAGTACCTGCCCCACTGTCTCAGCTCGCCGCCTTTATGCCAGGTCAGAAGATGTTGGTAGCCTTTATTTATTTATTGTAGCCTTTCTCAAGCAGTGATACAACACACTTCCAAGTCTCAGTATATATGTGCAAGTGTTCAATATACAGGTGATTACATCATAATAATTTCAATTAGCAAATCAGAGCAAAAAAAGTGTAAAAATGCTTGTGTAGCAACAATCAAAACAGGTAAATATAATAATACAGTGCGGTGAACAACCTGTAGACAGCAAATGTAAGCATATGTACATAGATCATGTGGAAAAAATCGCTAATGTGATAATGTGATAATGTGCACACAGGTGCAGATAAATAAATAATAAACAGAACCCAGATGAATATACATACATAGCGTTATGCAAGGGAATCCACATGGTAGATGGTCAGTTGGAGAGGACGCCGGCTCCTATGACTGACGTCACTAGCGCCGGGCAGAGGAGGCCGTCACGGGCGGTCACATGATCGGTCACATGATCCCACCCATATCACGTGACTCAGGCTCACACCCGCGCATGCGCATCGCGCGTCAGGGAAGGGGCCGGCGCCACTCCACTGTCCTGGTATCGGTACCTCCATCTTGGAAGAGGGCAATTTTGCCCACCTCCAAAACTGCGTATGCTGTATACCGAAATGAACATACAGAAGGGGAAAACTATAGATGGAAAGTCCTTATAGAAATTATGGGCAAATAGTAGGGTAGCATAATGGAATAAAGCAAACATAATGATAAAGTAAACGGTATCATGGGGAAGAATATCTCCACATATATATCGGGCTATAGCATCAAGCAGATCTCGGGAGGCATAGCCTGTATTATATTAATACTATAATAGAGCAAGTCCTAGGGAGGTTTAGCACGTCCTATGTGGCTACTTGAGCAAATAGGGAGAAAGACCGGAACACCATCCTGAGAGATATGCGGTCCTTTGATACCCTTAAAGGGACCACAGACTGCCAACAGACAGGTACCAGACCAGGGCCAGCCACACCAAGTGTATGTGGTCCTGGACAGTAAAATGTTACATCAGTCCTCTCACCTAAACATACAGGTATCATCCCAGCCTCGCCAAGATATAGACCAAAAGCTCATAAGATATATACCAAAAGCTCATAAGATAATACAAAAGCTCATAAGCGTGAATGGGGGAATAGAAATAAGGAGGGGACCGTATTACATAAAGCGGTAGTTCATCCATGTATATCCAACTGTTTGCGCTGTTAAAAAAATAAAAAAGAGAACAAAACATAGCACAGCTAGGAGGGCAACCAAAAAAGGGAACAGAACAAGGCCATGTAGACTTCCGACGAATGTGGGTAGAGGTTCCGAGGAGCAATGGTCAAAAAATCTTATCAAGAAAAAAGTTCCCATACTGAAAAAGATGCGAGAGAAGTAACAATGTTTATAACATTACAAAATGATAATTTTCATATAATAAAGTAATATAATAGTTTCCATAAAAATAAAG